>NC_086446.1:121932038-122232038 GCF_028390025.1 Pseudophryne corroboree
AGAGTGTTACGAGAGTGACAGCAGGGAGAGAGAGAGTGACAGTAGGGACAGAGACGGTAATGACAGGGAGAGTGGGTGACAGCAGGGGAACATTACCTGACTGTGGTCGGCGGAGGCACCCATGGGCAGCGGTGGTGAGGTCCCACTGACGGTGACCGCCATTTGTTGCAGGTGGCGGTGGGTGGCTGGCGGCGGTGAGTGGTGGGTGGCTGGCAGGGGTGAGCGATGGGTTGCAGGCGGCGGTGGGTGGCTGGCAGGGGTGAGCGATGGGTGTCAGGCGGCGGTGGGTGGCTGGCGGTAGTGATCGGTGGGTGGCTGTGAGCTAGTACATACATATTATATATATATATATATATATAAAATCATAATACCAGCAGTGGATCAGCAGCCAGCAGGACTCTCCTCAGAGTCCTCACCTCCTCAGGTGCTGACACTGCCATTCCAGGCTAGTGAGCCAGACTTCCACTGCGCCCACATGGCCAGCGCATGTTTTGTTCTGCAGTTATTGTAGCATAAAAAGCAGATCCACAGTTCCATATCAAATATGTTTTGATCTCATTAGATCAGTATCTGGTAACAAAAAGCAGGCGTACAGTTCCAATGCTTGGTTACAAATGAAACTTATGGTCAGCATCAGGTCTACTAGTACACAGGAAACAAATGAAAAAAAGGAAAGGAAAAACAAACACATCTTGTCCCCCACTTGAAAAATACATTGACCCTCACATCAAAGAAAACTAACACATTGGATCCTACAGGCTAAAAACAAACATTGTTCTCCACAGGAAAAAAAAATAACTGTTGGCTAACACAGGAAAAAAAAAATACACACATGAATTGCCCCAGCTTCCATATGTAGCATAAGAGAAGAGAAAGAGGAGCTCCCAGTCACTTTCTCGCCTTCAGCCGTGGGCAGCACCATCTCACAGCAGCAGATGCAGTCTCAGTAACTACATCGCTGCACAGCTCTGTGTGGGTGGGCTGGCGATAACGGGATGATGTCATGTCACAATAGGCCACCACCCGGGCCACATCTGAGATGCCTGTAAGAGCTCAGCACTGCCCGGGCCTGAAGTTTGCACTGGCACTACAGTTGTCATCAAGATCACCAGTCTTGATCTGTCCTGTACCCTGGCGCCAGTCTTGATCTGTCACAGTCCCTATAGGTTGGCGCCCCCTCGCAGCCACTCCACAGGAACTGCCCCACTAAGACACAGTAACGGCATCAGAAAATGAATGCACCAATACAATTTTATGCAACAATGTGACCTCACCGCCACTATAGCCCGCACTGCCTCCGCATATGCCCGCCCCGCAACCACCCAGTGATGATTGACAGCGGCTCCAGTGACGGAGCCGCTTGCCAATCACATCCCTCCTCACTGACAGGGGCGTGCTTTCATGGGTGAAAGCACGCCCCTGTATCACAGCGGCACTTCTAATGCTGCCGCTTCTTCATTGATTTTCAACGGGCTTTTACAGCCCGCAGCATGGCCCCGCCCCCCGCTTTGTCCCCTGTCCCATTGACTGCTGGAGGCACCACTATTGGTGCCTCCCAAAGTCAATTTAAAAGCCAAGTTGCTTTAAATAATATGAAGCAGATACTTATGACACAGAATGTGTCATAAGTATCTTCTTTATATTATTTTAATCAGTAATGGAATCACTAATGACAGGGGAGGCACTGCCTCCCCTGCCTCCCCTGACTGCACGTCCCTGACGCAGCCTCTCGGTCCTCTTGTTCGTATAGAATCCATGGGGTACCTGTAAAAAAAGTTTAAAAAATCAAACACACAGTGCACAGCCACAGAGCAAAAAAGCACTGTTTTAAAAATGGCTGACAGTCGAAAAACACACTCCCCCCAACTCTGTAATGTCATCCGACTATTATAATGAGAGTCAAAATCTCACATAAGTCAAAATCTCACATAAGTCAAAATCTCACATAAGCCAAAATCATAAGCACACATAGTCCAATTCTCAAGAAAAGTTAACCAAAATTGGTGGTGCTGGGCTTCGGGGAGTTCAGGGGAAATGGCAAAGTGAAAATCGAACATAGGGGGTAATTCCAAGTTGATCGCAGCAGGAATTTAGTTAGCAATTGGGCAAAACCATGTGCACTGCAGGGGAGGCAGATTTAACATGGGCAGAGAGAGTTAGATTTGGGTGGGGTGTGTTCAATCTGCAATCTAATTTGCAGTGTAAAAGTAAAGCAGCCAGTATTTACCCTGCACAGAAACAAAATAACCCACCCAAATCTAACTCTCTCTGCACATGTTATATCTGCCTCCCCTGCAGTGCACATGGTTTTGCCCAATTGCTAACTAAATTCCTGCTGCGATAAACTTGGAATTACCCCCATAGACGGAATCTCACCATGTGTATGCACCTTTAGAGTAAGATTCTTCCACTTAGATCTTAAAGAGATAGCTAATGGAACAGAAGACATAAAACATAAGAGCAAAAAAACCAAAAATAAAAAAAATCAGCATACAGTGGTGATGAAGTCTACACCATGGGGGGCTGATCGCAGCAGGAACTTTGTTAGCAGTTGGGCAAAACCATGGGGGTAATTCCAAGTTGATCGCAGCAGGATTTTTGATAGCAATTGGGCAAAACCATGTGCACTGCAGGGGAGGCAGATATAACATGTGCAGAAAGAGTTAGATTTGGGAGGGTTATTTTATTTCTGTGCAGGGTAAATACTGGCTGCTTTATTTTTACACTGCAAATTAGATTGCAGATTGAACACACCACACCCAAATCTAACTCTCTCTGCACATGTTAAATCTGCCTCCCCTGCAGTGCACATGGTTTTGCCCAATTGCTATCAAAAATCCTGCTGCGATCAACTTGGAATTACCCCCTATGTGCACTGCAGGGGAGGCAGTTATAACATGTACAGAGAGAGTTAGATTTGGGTGTGGTGTGTTCAATCTGAAATCTAAATTGCAGTGTAAAAATAAAGCAGCCAGTATTTACCATGCACAGAAACATAATAACCCACCCAAATCTAACTCTCTCTGCCACCCCCACCCCCCCCACCAGTGCACATGGTTTTGCCCAACTGCTAACAAAATTCCTGCTGCTATCAACTTGGAATTACCCCCTAAGTTCCTGCTGCAATCAACTCAGAATTACCCCATAGATGAAATGCATTGTTTTACCCTGATGCCTACTGATTCCAATATTGTACAGATAAGCTTTTAAAACACTTTCTTGATGTACATGTGCTACTATCCAGTGTATTCTGATTTTTTTGTTGTTGTTGTTGTTGTTTGCTCTTATGTTTTATGTATTTTATTCCATAAAAAACTTTTTTAATATAGACCTAAGTGGAAGTATCTTGCTCTAAGGGTGTAGAGCAGGGGTGGGGAACATCCGGCCAGTGGGCCGTATAAGACACGCACAGCCACTTCATCCGGCCCAACCAGAGAAACTGCAGAAGGGGAGGGAGACAGGGATGAACGGCATGCGCCGCATACAGCAGAGGTCGACCAGGGGCCAGAGCCAGCCGTCCCAGCAATGTCCATATGCTCCTTGTTAGGATGTCAGTTCTATAAGTGGCGCCTTACAGCTCCCGCACAGAATGTAGCAGCAGCGGGAGCAGCCTCATAGACAGCCTTACGTGGGAATGTCAGGAGCTGCAGCAGTGCCATGCAACAGCTACCAACATTTCTGAGGAGAGGCACCGGCGGGAGCAGTGAAATGTGGCTGCCGCTTACTGAGCCATAAGCGCAGCGGGCAGGTGAGTTTCCACTGTCACCCTATGAGAGCAGGATCAGGGGCTGCGTAGGGGCTGGGGGAGCACTGCAGCACTGCAAGTCTATGCTATTTTGTGGATGGGATAAGAGGGATGGAGGCTTCTTTGTGCAGATAAGAGTTAGAGACATCACCTCCCCCCCACTCTCTACCTGGAGCATGGCAATATATAAAAGGGATCTCTACTTGGCACAATGTGTAAAAGGGGACTCTAGCTGGCTCAATGTGTAAAAGGGGGCTCTAGGTAACACTAGCTGGTGCAGTGTGTAAAACGGGACTCTTGTGGACCGTACCTGGCACAATGTGTAAATAAGCACTCTACCTGGCATTGTAAAAGGGGACTCTACCTGGTGCAGCTTGTGAAAGGTGCTCTACCTGGCATTTTAAAAGGGACTCTACCTGGCGCAATGTGTAAAAGGGGCTCTACCTGGAATAATGTGTGACTGGCTCTACCTGGCATAATGTGTATAAGGGTCTCTGCTTGGTGTAATGTGTATAAGTGGCACTACTGTGCTGCATAACATCATCAGAAAGCAGATCCAATCACATGGGGTGAGGTAAATAATTTTTTTTTACCAAATATAGCAGGCTAATTTTTAAGAAGATAATTTTTGTATGGCCCTCAGAGGAGGATTTACCACAACGCAACCAAGGTGGGTGCTTAGGACCCAGTGGGTCGCAGGGGTCCCTGTGGGTCCATGGGGAGCCCGCCAAAAAGGCTGTATGGAGAACATTTCCGGCTGACCGTGGACCCCATGAAAAATGTCGGAGCACTGGGCTGGCTGAATACTCCCAGCAGTCTGTCAGTGGTTAGACAGCTGTTGGATGCCGGCTCCAGCACATGTCTGTGTCTCCAGTCCTGCAGTGTTGTAAGCCTCGATCACTCATATACTGTACAATGCAGTCAGTGAGTGAGGGTTTAATAATGGGGTACGGGGACCTGCTACATTCAGTGAGGGGAGCACTGATCTAAAATGCAGTTACCGAGTGGTGTGATAATGGCAGTTAGAGGTGAGGGGACATGGTACAATCAGTAAAGGGGGAAGAATATAAGGAGGAAAAACAACAAATAATGTAAGAGGTATAAATCAGGAATTAAAATATAGGGGGTAATTCTGAGTTGATCGCAGCAGGAAATTTTTTAGCAGTTGGGCAAAACCATGTGCACTGCAGGGGAGGCAGATATAACATGTGCAGAGAGAGTTAGATTTGGGTGTGGTGAGTTCAATCTGCAATCTAAATTGCAGTGTAAAAATAAAGCAGACAGTATTTACCCTGCACAGAAACAAAATAACCCACCCAAATCTAACTCTCTCTGCACATGTTATATCTGCCTCCCCTGCAGTGCACATGGTTTTACCCAACTGCTAAAAAATTTCCTGCTGCGATCAACTTGGAATTACCCCCATAGTGCTATCTATTGTTTGAGGGAGGGGGGCCCTAATTAGGTATCTTGCTCAGGGCCCCGTGAGGTTTAAATCCACCTCTGATGTCCCTCAAAGGATTTTATAAATATCCAAATGGCCCTTGGTAGAAAAAAGGTTCCCCCCCCGGTGTAGAGACTGAAATTTGATTTCAGGTACAATTAACACTGAAAATGTAATGTTATACTATAGGAACAAAAAGGGGTCAAAATTACATGCATGATTTTAGTTGTTTTTAGCAATTTTAATAAAATAGGATTTTGATAACCTACCGGTAAATCCTTTTCTCCTAGTCCGTAGAGGATGCTGGGGACGACATCAAGACCATAGGGTATAGACGGGATCCGCAGGAGACATGGGCACTCTAAAGACTTTTTATTGGGTGTGAACTGGCTCCTCCCTCTATGCCCCTCCTCCAGACCTCTGTTGTAGGAACTGTGCCCAGGGAGACTGACATTTCGAGGAAAGGTATTACTTAACTAGTGGTGAGATATCTACCAACTCACACCCTCAACCATGCCGCACACATGGCATTCAACATAACACACGCCAACAGGCATGAACTAATTGTACCAACATGGTGAAACCAAGATAACACATCTTGTGTAACTGTAATAACTAAACTGCAGGTAAAGTACGCACTGGGACGGGCGCCCAGCATCCTCTACGGACTAGGAGAAAAGGATTTACCGGTAGGTTATCAAAATCCTATTTTCTCATACATCCTAGAGGATGCTGGGTACGACATCAAGAACATGGGGTCTATACCAAAGCTCCAGTACGCGCAGGAGAGTGCGGATGACCCTGCAGTACCGATTGAACAAACTTGAGGTACTCATCGGCCAAGGTGTCAAACTTATCAAATTTAGCAAATGTGTTTGACCCTGACCAAGTAGCTGCTCGGCAAAGATGTAAAGCCGAGACGCCCCGGGCAGCCGCCCAGGATGAGCCCACTTTCCTAGTAGAATGGGCCTTCACCGACTTCGGTACCGGCAAGCCTGCCGTAGAATGAGCATGCTGAATTGTCCCTCTGATCCAGCGCGCAATAGTCTGCTTAGAAGCAGGACACCCAATCTAATTGGGAGCATACAGGACAAACAGAGCCTCTGTTTTACGTAACCGAGCTGCTCTAGTGACTTAAATCGTCAAAGCTCTAACCACATCTAGAGACTGTGACTCAGTGAAAGTGTCAGTAGCTACTGGCACCACAATAGGTTGGTTTATGTGGAAGGACGAAACCACCTTTGAAAAAAATTGTTGACGAGTTCTTAACTCTGCCCTATCTTCATGGAAGATCAGGTAAGGGCTCTTGTGAGACAAGGCCCCCAACTCATACACCCGTCTTGCGGATGCCAAGGCCAAAAGCATCACCACTTTCCAAGTGAGAAACTTCAATTCTATCTCCAGCAGAGGTTCAAACCAATCTGATTGAAGGAACTGCAACACCACATTAAGGTCCCATGGTGCCACCGGAGGCCCAAATGGAGGCTGGATGTGCAGAACCCCTTTCACGAACGTCTGAACTTCTGGAAAGGAGGCCAATTGTTTTTGAAAGAAAACTGATAAGGCCGAAATCTGGACCTTGATTGACCCCAATCTAAGGCCCGCATCCACACCAGCCTGCAGAAAATGGAGAAAACGTCCCAACTCAAACTCTTCCGTAGGAGCCTTCTTGGATTCACACCAAGACACATATTTTCTCCATGTACGGTGGTAATTTTTAGACGTTACTCCTTTGCTGGCCTGAATAAGAGTGGGGATGACTTCCTTAGGAATATCCTTTTGGGCTAGGATCCAACGCTCAACAGCCATGCCGTCAAACGTAGCCGCGGTAAGTCTTGATACACACACGGCCCCTGCTGTAGTAGGTCCTCTCGAAGAGGAAGAGGCCGAGGATCTTCTATGAGCAACTCCTGAAGATCTGGATACCAAGCCCTCCTTGGGCAGTCTGGGGCAATGAAGATTGCTCAAACTCTTGTTCTTCTTCTTATTTTGAGAACTTTTGGAATCAGTGGAAGTGGAGGGAAAACATATACCGACCGAAACACCCACTGGGTCATCAGTGCATCCACTGCTATTGCTTGAGGGTCTCTCGACCTGGAACAATATCTTTGAAGCTTCTTGTCTAGACGAGATGCCATCATGTCTACTTGAGGAACTCCCCAAAGACTTATCACCTCTGCGAAGGCCCCACTCTCCTTGATTAGAGATCGTGTCTGCCGGAGCGGTCCTTGGTGCGGGCAAGCAGTGCCTTTGCCCGGGGCGCTGCGGCCTGGGGGCGCGGCCGCAGTCACCCCGGAGGCACCGCCGCCTGCCCGCACTCCGCTCCCCGCTCCATGGCTGCAGCAGACGCCGTGGGCTGTGTGGGCGTCCGCTGCAGCCGGCTCCAGGCACAGACACTAGAGGTCGTTATTGACCTCTAGTGTCTGTGCGGCGCTATTGGAGAGACGTCATTGACGTCTCTCCCATAGAGAGGAGCGGGCGGCCAGACAGACGGAGCAGCAGCAGCAGAAGAAGCAGGAGCGGGGCAGTGGTAAGTATTGTTTTTATTATTTTGTGTGTGTGTTTGTAAGCGGGTGGCACAGCGACAGGGGGCAAATAAAGAGGGGGCACAACAACTGGGGGCAAATAAAGAGGAGGCACAAATACTGGGGGCAAATAAAGAGAGGGCACAACTACTGGGGGCAAATAAAGAGAGGGCACAACTACTGGGGGCAAATAAAGAGGAGGCACAAATACTAGGTACACAACTACTGGGGGCAAATAAAGAGGAGGCGCAAATAAAGAGGGGGCACAACTACTGGGGGCAAATAAAGAGGAGGCACAAATACTGGGAGCAAATAAAGAGTGGGCACAACTACTGGGGGCAAATAAAGAGGGGGCAAATCAACTGGGGGGCACAGCTACTGTGAGCATAACTGGCCACGCCCCTCCCCTATGAAGCCACGCCCCCCTCACACTAACTGTTTTGCCACGGAGAGGGGGGGGGGGGGGCGCCAGTGGAAACTCTCGCACTGGGCGCCACAAGGGGTAGAACCGGCCCTGCGTGTCTGCCGAGGAAGTCTGCTTCCTAGTTGTCCACTTCCAGAATGAAAATTGCTGACAGAGCTCTAACATGTCTTTCTGCCCAGAGGAGAATCCTTGTCACCTCTGCCATTGCCGCTCTGCTTTTGTTCCGCCTTGCCTGTTTATGTACGCGACTGCTGTTACATTGTCCGACTGGATCTGCACGGGATCTTGAAGATGTACCGCTTGTAGAAGGCCGTTGTAAATGGCTCTCAATTCCAGAACGTTTATGTGAAGGCAGGCTTCCTGACTTGACCATTTTCCTTGGAAGCTTTACCCCTGTGTAACAGCTCCCCAGCCTCGGAGACTTGCATCCGTGGTTATTAGGACCCAGTCGTGAATCCCAAACCTGCGTCTCTCTAGTAGGTGAGAACTGTGTAGCCACCACAAGAGTGAAATCCTGGCTTTGGGGGACAGGATTATTTTCCGGTGCATGTGTAGGTGGGATCCAGGTCCCACTGGAATACTCTGGAATACTCTGGCATGAAATCGGCCAAACTGTATGGCCTCGTAGGCCGCTACCATTTTCCCCAACAACCGAATGCATTGATGGATCGACACCCTTGTTGGTTTCAATATTTGTTTGACCATTTTCTGGATTTCCAGAGCCTTTTCCACTGGAACAAATACTCTCCGTACTTCTGTGTCCAGAATCATCCCTAAAAAGGACAATCTTGTCGTCGGTTCCAACTGCGACTTTGGAAAATTCATGAGCCAACCGTGTTGTTGGAGTATTGACAGGGAGAGTGCGATGTTCTGCACCAACTGTTCGCTGGATCTCGCTTTTATCAGGAGATCGTTCAGATAAGGAATTATATTGACTCCTTTTTAACAAAGGAGGACCATCATCTCCGCCATCACCTTGGTGAATACCCTCGTTGCCGTGGAGAGTCCTAACGGCAACGTCTGGAACTGGTAATGGCAATCCTGTACTGCGAATCTCAGATAAGCTTGGTGAGGAGGATAAATGGGAACATGCAAGTAAGCATCCTTTATGTCTACTGACACCATGAAGTCCCCCTCAGGGATTCCATCTTGAACTTGAACCTTTTCAGGTAGAGATTCAGATTTTTCAGGTTTAAAATCGGTCTGACCGAGCCGTCCGGCTTCGAAACTACGAAGAGGCTTGAATAAAAACCTTCTCTTTGCTGTGCCAAGGGTACCAGGACAATGACCTGATCCTGACATAATTTTTGAATTGCCATTGTTACTGCCTCTCTTCCCGGAAGAGAAGCTGGCAAGGTCGATTTGAAAAATCGGCATGGGGGGACATCTTGAAACTCTAGTTTGTACCCATGGGACACTATTTGTAAAACCCATTGATCCAGGCCAGATTGAATCCAGATTTGGCTGAAAAGTTTCAGACGTGCTCCCACCCGAGCGGACTCCCGCAAGGGAGCCCCAGCGTTATGCTGCATATTTGGCAGAAGCAGGGGTGGTCGGGAGACGCTGTGGATTTCTTTCCTTTTCCCCTTCCCCTACCTGCAAAAAAAAAAGGGGGAACCTTTGGCCTTGTTGTATTTGTTGGGCCTAAAGGACTGCATGTGAGAGTGATGTGTCTTTTTCACCGGTGTAGGAGCATAAGGCAAGAATGTCGACTTACCTGCGGTAGCCGCCGAGACTATCGCATCCAGCCCATCACCAAACAGGGCCTCACCTTTATACGGGAGAGCCTCCATATTTCTTTTGGAATCTGCATCAGCATTCCACTGGCAAATCCACAACGCCCTCCGAGCCGATACTGCCATGGTAGCGATTCTTGATCCCAAGAGACCAATATATTTCATGGTTTCTAGTACGTACGCAGCAGCGTCTTTGATATGACCTAACGTTAGGAGTATCTTGTCTCCATCTGTTGTGTCAATGTCTAATGACAAGTTTTCTGACCACTTTTCAATAGCACTACTCACTCACGCACAGACAATGGTAGGCCTGAGTAGTGTCCCATTGGCCACATCAATAAATCACCTCACTCACTTGCAGTCTGACGGCTCCTTAAGTGAAGCCATTCCAGGTGCAGGGAGAAACACCTTTTCTCTTTTTTGACAGGGCCCTGTCTAAAATGCGGGGTGACTCCCACCTTTTTTGAAAAAGGTAAGCTGCCTGATATCCTTTTGGGAATCAGAAATTTCTTTTCAGGTTAAATCAGACCTGAGGTGGAGGGAAAATTACATTACTTCTTTACTAAAGTAAACCCTCTCCTTGTGGTAAAAGAGGGGGCTTCGTAACTTCTAACACCTCCTTTATAGCTAAAACATGTTTTGAATCCTATTTTGCTAACTTAGGACCTATTCCCCTGGAATCACTAGTGTTGACACAGGAATCAGAGTCCGTGTCGATATCAGTTTGTACTACTTGTGCTAATTTGTATGTAACCCAGAAAGGTCCCTGTGGATGAAAGGCAGAACTATTAAAAATCACATCTTCAACAGATTATTTTCATTTTCTGTATGAGATTCAGTCCAACCTCTTACTGATATGATTCACACTATCATGTAACCTTTCACCCAGTCAGGCTCTTGGAGTCATATTACACCTCTGTGTCCCTAACATGTCTACACAGAGTTCCCTGCCACAGACATGACACACACGTGCAGAACCACACCACAGACACTCTGGGATTTATAGGGGACAGACCCACAGTAAAATCTGTCAGAGGGACACAGATAGGATTTTGCCAGTTCACAACCCAGCGCCAGTAATACAATGTCTGTGAACACAAAATGCCCACTGACATTCAGCGCTTTTATAATGTTAATCACACAATTATATAGCACCAAATTCACTGTGGCCCCCCTGTTTTGCACCCTGATGCTTGTTCAGTAGTGGAGGAGGACCAGTGTTGTCTCTGCAGCCTGAGGAGAGAGAAAAAATGGCGCTGAGCAGTGTGCTGGCTGACTGAGGAGGAAGCTCCACTCTTCAATGGTGTGTTTCTCCTCAGCTTTTATGAGGTCATTTTTTTATACTGGCGGGGGTAGGACTGTGCCTCAGCAACTTATGCCCCTTATTTATGCCAGTTTCCATAGGTTTCATGCTGCCCAGGGCGCCCCCCCATGCCCTGCACCCTGCAGTGCCTGTGTATGTGTGGGCAACATGGCGCGCTGCGCTTCTGCCAGCCACGCGGTACCTTTAGCCGTCACTTTCTTGATTAAAGATCTGTCTTCTAACACTCACCTGTCTTCTGACTTCTGGCTCTGTGAGGGGGGTGACGGCATGCTGTGGGAGTGAGCATCTAGGCACGGCTAGTGTTCAGTACCATTCAGGAGCTAATGGTGTCCTGTCAGCCAGAAGCAGAGCGATGAAACTCTTTAGGAAGTTGGTTCCTACTTCTGCCCCCTTAGTCCTACAACAGGGAGTCTGATGCCAGCAGATCTCCCTGAAAATAAAAAACCTAACATAAGTCTTTTCAGAGAAACTCAGTAGAGCTCCTCAGAGTGCATCCAGTCGACCTGGGCACATTTCTAAAACTGAGGTCTGGAGGAGGGGCAAAGAGGGAGGAGCCAGTTCACACCCAATGAAAAGTCTTTAGAGTGCCCATGTCTCCTGCGGATCCCGTCTATACCTCAGGGCTGTAACACACACTCCGGTTTTTCCCGGATTGCAAACTTTGTCCGGCTTTTTGCCATCCGGGAGAAACCGGCAGAGTCTGTCACACAGGACGGCTTTGAGCCGTGTGTGATGCTGTGCGCATGCGCAGCATTAGACACGGCTTGGGAAAAAACCATTGTGTGTGAAAGCTCCCCTTCACACACACGGTTTACTGGCTGCAAAGACGGCCAGGCGCCCGCCTGGCAGCCGGACCTTCCAGTGGTGAGACCCGGCTGCAACCCGGCAGCCGGGCCGGGACCGTGCTGTGTGTAAGGACACATTGCGCTGCATGTGTCTTTACATCACGGCAGCGGTTTAAAGCCGGCCGGGTGTTTGCCGGGCGGCGCCAGCCGCCTCGTGTGTTTCGGCCCTCATGGTCTTGATGCCATCCCCAGCATCCTCTAGGACGTATGAGAAATCCAGATCCAAAACAAAAACACTTGAGGGTAACATTAGCGGCTCTTGCCAAAGGCAAGCAGACTTTTTGCCCGGGGTGCCGCTACCCCGAGAGTGCTGCCGCCGCTGTGGCAACAGCTGCTACTCCTCACCCCCTCTCCCCGGCTGCAGCAGGCGCTGTGGGCTATGTGGGCACCCACTGCAGCCGGCATCGCTGACTGACACTAGAGGTCATAATTGTGTCAGTGCTGCGCTGCTATGGGATAGACGTCATGACATCTCTCCCATAGAGAGGAGCCGGCAGCGGCCATAGACAGCACCAGCAGCATTCCGGAAGCAGGAGAGGAGCTGGTAAGTATTGTTTTTTGTTTGTTTTTCTTGTTTGCAAGTGGCACTACTACAGGGGTCACAACTACTAGGGGCACATACTGGGGGCACTACTACAGAGGGCACTGCTACGGGGGAACAACTACTGGGGGCAAATCAACTGGGGGCACTGCTACTGGGGACACTGCTACAGGGGGCACTGCTACTGGGGGCACAGCTACTGGGGCAAATCTACAGGGGGTACAACTACTAGGGGCTCAACTACAGGGGGCACATACTGGGGGCACTACTACAGGGGGCACTGCTACAGGGGGAACAGCTACTGGGGGCAAATCAACTGGGGGCACTACTACAGGGGGCACAGCTACTGGGGGAAAATCTACTGGGGCACAGCTACAGGGGGCAAAGCTACTGGGGGCACAGCTGCTGGGGGCACAGCTACAGGTGGCACAGCTGCTGGGGGTACAGCTACTGGGGGTGCACAGGTACATGGGGATAACTGTGGCCATGCCCCTTCCCTATGAAGAAGTCATGCCCCTATTTTTGGCCACGCGCCTTCGGCACACACTAACTAAATTTTACTGTGGGGAAAGAAGGGGGGGGGTGGCGCCACAGGAAACTTTCGGCCTGGGCGCCACAAGGTCTAAAACCGGCCCTGGAGGGTGATTTTACCAAAACAGGATGATTTAGAACCAAAACAAAAACATGGGAGGGTGTACAAATCTCTAATTTATAGCAACCAATCTAATTCTAGCTATCATTTTATAGACTGTAAAAAAGAAAAAAAGCTTCTCGGCACTACTATAAAATATGAATGAAAATATATAGGAAAAAATATAAAATATATAGATCTAAAAATAAATATATATAAAGCTGCCAGTCTGTCAAACTGGTGAAAAAAATTCAACTAATACAGCATACCCTCCAGCTGTACCTTTTTGGCAGGTACAGTACCTTTTTTTATGGTCTGTACCGATTTTTGGCTCTCCAAACTTCCATTGAAAGTACAGAAAAAGGTGAGTGGCCATGCCCCTTTACCCATGGCCACGCCCCATTTTCTAATTTATACCTATATTTATGTGTAAAATGTTGGAGGGTATGATACAGTATATACCAAACAAACACAAAACAAGGGAGACAGCGCTTCAATCATAATACTAAAACATCAAATACTGATATGACACAGTGCAGAGAATTCAAATGTTTAAAAAGTTTGTTGGGTGTCTGTTTTTTCCTGTTTATTAGATAGGAAAACACAGACACCAAACTGACTTTTCAAACAATTGAATAACCCCAGTAAGTCAAGACACAATAATACTGTGTAGAATATATATTATACTAGCTGGAGTACCCGGCGTTGCCCGGGATTTTAAGAATGTCTGTTTACAAAAATAAATGTAAATATTAAACACACCGTATAAATAACATTGTAGATAGTCTGAATACCCGTGCTTCGCTAGGGGATGAGGATGGTAAATGAGAATAGTTGTTAGTTAATTTACGTTGGTTGGAGATCTAGTATATAGGCATAGCTTTCTTCCTTGACGCACTTTGGGGGTAATTCCAAGTTAATCACAGCAGGAAATTTTTTGGCAGTTGGGCAAAACCATGTGCACTGCAGGGGGGGGGGGGAGGGGGGCAGATATAACATGTGCAGATAGAGATAGATTTGGGTGTGGTGAGTTCAATCTGCAATCTAAATTGCAGTGTAAAAATAAAGCAGCCAGTATTTACCCTGCACAGAAACAAAATAACCCACCCAAATCTAACTCTCTCTGCACATGTTATATCTGCCTCCCCTGCAGTGCACATGGTTTTGCCCAACTGCTAAAAAATATCCTGCTGCAATCAACTTGGAATTACCCCCTTTGTGTACTGGCCGGACCCCTTTTTGGTCCCCCAAGGGACCATGCTCTTCCCACTATACAACTCTCAGCCTGTGGCTCCCTGCTGTCTCCATTCCCCTCCTCACATCATGTGAAATGCCCCTGTGAAATGATTGTTTTTTTTTTTTTTTTACAGTTTCTTATATAGCGCACACATTATGTATCTCCTGATATACTCTGTGCTGCTGTGGGCCCATGCTACTTGCACTATATAACTCTCAGTGTGTCATAGTTGCCTACCCTCCCTCATTCTGCAGGAGACTCCCTGAAATAGTATCAATCTTCCTGACTACCTGAATAGTCCATAAATCTCCCTGATTACACGTATTCCCATTAATTATGTAGCTGTTATATTCTTGGGGGGGGGGAATCAGAGATATATACATTCAAATGGGATCATCACATACTAGCCTACCCTCCCGGAATGGCCGGGAGGCTCCCGAAAATTTGGTGACATTCCCGGCCCCTCGGAAGAGCAGGCAAGTCTCCCGATTACAGGGGTCCCCCCCTGCCCGGCTGCCCACTTAGCAAGTGAAGTGGGCGGTCTGGGCAGGCGATGACGCGATTCTTGTTGAATCGCGTCATGCAAGCCACGCCCCCCACTGTATAATGCCGGTAATTGCGGCATTACACAGTGGGGGGAGTGGCTTGCATGACGCGATCCAACAGCCACACCCCCGTCCCTCCTCTGGCCCACCCCTGTGCTGCCTCCGGCCCGCCCCCCTCCTCACATCAGCTCACTGCCCGCCCCCCTGCTCAGCCGACTGGCTGCTCTCTCCCGGAGAGAGCAGCCCAAAAGTCGGCAACTATGGATCATCAGTGCCATTTTCCTGCATTGTTATAAGGCACAACGATCCCTATGGCTACATGCATTTTAAATAAGGTTTCTCGTGGCAACTTATAGTATATGGAACCTCTTGTAAAACACAATACACAAACAAATCCTGCAAAATATCACTGTCTTTTCTTCAACATGTAGATCTTACTAACTTTGGGGATGTAAGTCATTTTTATGATATGCCTGTCAGATGACGCAGTACTCGCCTGCGCTTATAGGTGTTACTATCACAATCTCCCTGAAATGCTTTTTCAAAAGTAGGCATGTATGCAGTGTGTGGGTTTGTGCTACCTGCATTCCCCTCCTCACATCATGTCACTGCCACTGTCACATGCAGCCCTGTAATCACTGACATATCATGCATGTCCTGATATAGTCTGTGCTGCTGGCCCACCCCTAGGGGTGCTAGTGGTGTCTTACCCCCACAGTGTTTGTTCCCAGAGTGTAAGTCATATGTGTACCAAGTTTAGTGTAAATTGCTCCAGGCATACCAGAGTTATGCTGTCTGCTGAAAAACTCAGTGCTGCTGCCTCATCCCTAGGGGTGCTAGGGGTGTCTTACCCCCACAGTATTTGTTCCCAGCATGTAAGTCATATGTGTACCAAGTTTTTTGTAAATTGGTCCAGGCATTCGGGAGTTATGCTGTCTCCTGAAATACTCTGTGCTGCTGCCCCACCCCTAGGGGTGTCTAACTCCCACAGAGTTTGTTCCCAGATTGTAAGTCAGATGTGTACCAAGTTTGGTGTAAATTGCTCCAGGCCTTCCACAATTTTGCTGTCTGCTGACATACTCTATGCTGCTGTCCCAACCCTAGGGGTGCTAGGGGTGTTTGACCCCACAGTGTTTGTTTCCAGAGTGTAAGTCATATGTGTACCCCGTTTGTTGTAAATTGCTGCAGGCTTTCCAAAGTTATGCTGCCTGCTGAAATACTCAGTGCTGCTGCCTCACCCCTAGGGGTGCTAGGGGTGTCTTCCCCCCACAGTGTTTGTTTCCAGAGTGTAAGGCATATGTGTACCAATTTTTGAGTACATTGCTCCAGCAATTCCGGAGTTATGCTGTCTCCTGATATACTCTGTGCCGCTGTCTCCTCCCCTAGCAGTGCTAGGGATTTCTAATTGTTTTAGTTGCCCCCGCCATGTTTTAATATGCTCGTATGTCAAATTTCACGAACTTCGCTTGTAAACTGTGGATTTGTATAGAAGGACAATTTTTCATTTTTATATATTAGATATAGAGATAGATAGATAGATAGATAGATAGATAGATAGATAGATAGATAGATAGATATAATTACATTAATATCTATATATCAAATTAATAAGAACAACTAAAAAGATTACACATCAGTTAGTTATTAGCCCTTATTAGTAAAACACATGGAAGATTTCAATTGTTATCGCTCCCAATCTCCTGTCTAAAGTGACGGAAGATCGCAGGGGCGATATTTAATCGATGCCCCATATCACATCGATTAGTGTAAGGTTAGCCGCGTGAAGCAAATTAATGGGCGCAATCCCAAAAAGTGCCGATTGGTCACCCAAATGGGTCCCTTTTCCCACATTTCATCTCGCACCCCCATTACATTTGAATTCCACCCACTGTGTATAAATAACTCAAGTGCCTATAAAAGGAGTCATATGTAAAAGTCTACAGCACATATATAGAAATGTCACTTGAGAAATCCTCCCCTGTGAAACTACAAATCCCAGAGTATGCTTATATTTCAGCAGTTAGTACAGGGCTAATTAATGAGCCAGGCAATCCAGTACAGTGCTGCTTGTTTTGGTTGCTATGGGAAACCCCTCCACATGTCTTCATTAGAAGATTTCATACATCTTTCCTTGTGTTCACTATTATCTAGGGTTGCACAGCCAGTGCTAAGTAGCATTTTCTACCTCCTGGTACAGTGGTACCCCTAGCAAGTAGGTACCAGAACAGTACATAAATGTGCTCACTACAATTTGATAAACATTAGTTGCAATAATATACATAATTAGCATAATTGACATATTCTGCAAATATAATCTAAAATAACCCAGTCACAGCAAAATGGACTGTCACTGTTCTAAATTAGTTAACCATTGGCTGGCCAATCAGGGTCAATTTCTCATTGTGAAAATTAAGCTGGCACAACGATGATACGAAATATTGATGGATGGGACATGCTTGTCGACTTTATGGCTGCTCTCTCCGGGAGAGAGCAGCCAGGTCGGCTCAGCAGGTGGGGCGGGCAGTGATGTGACGTGAAGAGAGGGGCGGGCCAGAGGCAGAACGGGGAGTGGCTGCAGGATCGCTTCATGTAAGCCATGCCCCCCGCTGTGTAATGCCACTATTACTGGCATTATACAGCAGGGGGCGTTGGTATAAAGACGCGATTCAACAAGAATTGCGCCATCGCCTTCCCGGACCGCCTACTTTACTCGCTAAGTGGGCGGCCGGGCAGGGGGGACACCTGAAATCGTGAGACTTGCCTCCTCTTCCGGGAGGCCGGGAGGGTCCCCCGATTTTCTAGAGCCTCCCGCCCATTCCTGGAGAGTAGGCAAGTATGGGATGGGATGCTGGCGGTCAGAAGACCAACACCGGCATCACGATGCTGACAATCCCGACAGGGGTCGGGTAACTATGCTTACCCTCCCCCCTTACCTCCCTAACCCCCTCCCTGCAGCTTAACCCCCCTTCCTCCCTGCAGCCTAACCATAACCCTCCACAGGGGTCCCTAACCCTCCATTTCCCTGCCCAGCCTAAACCTAACCTCCGTCCCACACATGGCTAAAATGTAGGTACCTCCAGCATACTTATGGTTGGAATTCCAGCGTCGGTATTCCAAGTGATGTTGGAGTTCCGGTGTCGGGAGTTTGGCAGCAATGTTGGGGTTTTGACACTGGTATTTCAAGCGCAGGCATCCTGATTGTATCACGCTATCACATATTATATTTATTATACTAAAATGGGCACGTGTTTTATTAAACTATATGGGGCACACTTACTTTTTTCACACTGAGGGGTAAATTTACTAAAGCTTCTAAAACAGAGACTTGGTGACAGATGCTGTCTATCATTTCTCTAATGCATTTTTGAAAATGATAGACAGCATCGGATTGGTTGCTATTGGCAACATTATCAATTCTGTGTTTTAGAAGCTTTAATAAATTTGCCTTTCAGTGCAGTACTATATAATGTGTTTTTCCCCATAAAAAGAATCCATTATATACCATATAGTGGGGGGTCATTTAGATCTGATCGCTGCTGTGCGTTTTCTCACAGCAGGTGATCAGCTACTAACTGCACATGCACCACAATGCGCATGCGCGTCAGACAGCAACAAAGGGCATCTCTATTCAGCGACGGGATGGTGCAAAAAATCCGATCTCACGGGCGTTCACAAGGTGATTGACAGGATGAGGCTATTTATGCGTGGTAACTGACCGTTTACTGGGAGTGTCTGGAAAAATGCAGGCGTGCCCAAGCGTTTTCAGGAAGGGTGTCTGACGTCAGCTCCGGCCGATCAGCCTGATGTGATCGCACTGTAGGAATAAGTCCTGGGCTGCGCACAGACGGCACAAAGTGGATTTTAGTAGCTCGGCGTACACAAAGGATCGCAAACTTGCACAGCGAAAATACACTCCCCCTGGAGGTGGCGACTATCTGATTACAGGACAGAAAAATTAGCAGCCCAGCGTCAGATCTCAATGACCCCCAGTGTCTGCTTTGTAGTGCAGAACTTTCATTTTTCAGAAACTCATATAGGTATACTGTAAAAAATATTTTAAAAATTGTTTTGCTGTTACTGCCATTGTAAAACCTGTCTTCCTATTGCACTGTATACCTGACTACGCTTCAGAATCAATAAAATATGTTTAAAAAAATTGTTTTACAACAGATAACAGCCATTCATAAAACTGTATTCGTGTAATACATCACATTACATCACCTTGTGTCAGTTTTTAAGGTTTAGTAATGTGCATTAAGGCAACAGGGTATATGGCCGTTGTGCCCTTTATCTCTGTGGCTATTGATGCCATCTACTGCTTCATAGTTATCCGATATGAGCAGAGGAACAGTGGTACTTACACAAGTTCCTCAGACTTCCAAATCTGGTGCTAGATTAGCCCGTGGTTTGTTCCTCATTATGGTATATCCCTCTCACATCTGCTTAAAAAATAGTCAATGATTAATCTGCTCTATGCATATGGGCTGCAAATGTATGTCAGGGCTCCTTGTTTTAAATTATCCTCCTCCTCATCCTCCTTCTCATATTACGCAGACTTCTACACGGGCATATTAAAGGTGGGTACACACTGGCTGATATATCGGCCGTTCTCTTGAAAGGTCGATATATATCGCGGGTCCGTCGGCCAGTGTGTACGGCCGATACATCTGTGAACTCTGTCGTTCACAGACGTATCGCGTCGGCCCCGCAGCACAGCCAACGGACAATATATCTACCGATATATTGGCACGTCGCTGTGTGTGTACGGCCAGTCGGCCGACCCCCCGTACACATGCTGCGGTGGCCGGCGATGATTGACAGCTGAACTGGGCGGGCGTGTGTACACGCCCACCCAGTTCATGACGTCAGTCCCTGACGGAACGGGCAGTGTGTATGCTCAACACACTGCCCGATCTGTCTATAGATATATCTGCCGATCAATTGATCGGCAGATATATCTACCAGTGTGTACCCACCTTAAGCGATGAGAAGGCCCCTCCTCTTTAGATGGCATCACAAATGAGTAGACCCTGGGGATGCTGCCAGAGTTTACTGTACATGTGCAGGACTCCGGCAATATGGCGCGGTGTTCATTTTCCTAGTTATGTTTCTATGGCACACACGCATATTGATGGGAAAATGATTGCAGTACCATTTTCCTAGTCATCTGTGGAGTGCTAAACTGCTGATGCGGGCCTCTGGAGAGTTAAGTATTGATGAACCTGAGTGCGGGCAGTGCAGTGTGGGCCCAATGGACACAGGGGCCCATGTGCACTACACGCTCTGCACCCGTTATAGATATGCCACTGATTCTTCATTTAGGAGCTGATGGAGAGATGAGCACAAGCCCATTTGTGGAGTATATCTAGGGTAGTTTCATTATTCCAGTGGATGGGCTATGGTGCGGTCAACCACACTTAGTTCGACAGTAATTAGGTCGATCACTATTGGTCGACATGCATTAGGTCGACATGGGTCGATCACTATCGGTCGACATTGTCATTAGGTCAACATGTACTGGGACAACATGGAAAAAAGTCGACATGAGTATTTTTTTAAAAGTTGTTTTGTGTCGTTTTCTTTGTAAAGTGACGGGGAACCCCAAATAGTTCTTCGCTCGCCATGCTTTGGGCAAGGTGCTCGCTCCACTACCGCTGTGCTCGGCACAGGTTACTATTCCCAAGCATAGTCCATGTGGATCTTAAACTATGAAAAAGTTCAGAAATTATTTATTTAAAAAAAAAAACTCTTTTGTCGACCTTTTTCCATGTTGACCTGGTATATGTTGACATAATGACCATGTCGACCTAGGGACCATGTCGACCAATATTGGTCGACATAATGACTGTCGACCTAAGTGTTGTCGACCTAATGACCGTATCCGGTGCTAGATGGTGTAGAGAATGTGGATGAAAATTAAGTCTCTGCTGAATGCTGCATTGTGGGAGATGTGGGAGCTGTGATCCCCGGGGACAGGCAGCTAGCACATATATTACATACAACATTGCTTGTATGTTTATATGTGCTATGTGGGCTCCCCCCATGCAATGTTTGGTGTGCACTGCAGTCCATGGGTCGCAGCTCCCCCATAGAGAAAATGTACAATTATTAAGACCCCAGCCAATATAATACTAGTGAAGCAGGTACCTGGTGGCGTCATCCAGGCCCATGTACCACAAACCAGGATAATAATGAGGAAATTTGTGATGAGTATAAACCCAAGTCTAATAAAGAGGAACAGCGCAATACAACTATGGGGCCGATTCAGACCTGATCGCTGCTGTGCATTTTTACACAGCGGGCGGTCAGGCACAAATTGCACGTGCGTACAACGCGGATCACCGCTCAGCGATTGCGATGGATCCGTTCGCACGGGCGATTGCAAGGAGATTGAAAAGAAGAGGGCGTTTGTGGGTGTCAGCAGACCGTTTTCAGGGAGTGTTTGGAAAAATGCAGGCTTCTCCATGCGTTTGCAGAGAGGGAGTCTGACGTCAAATCCAGTCCTGAACAGGCTGAAGTGATCGCAGCAGCTGAGTAAGTCGTGGGCTGCGCAGAGACTAGAGATGTGCACCGGAAATTTTCGGGTTTTGAGTTTTGGTTTTGGATTCGGACGCGTTTTGCCAAAACCTCCCTGAAATTTTTTTGTCGGATTCGGGTGTTTTTTTTTACAAAATACCCTCAAAAACAGCTTAAATCATAGAATTTGGGGGTCATTTTGATCCCATAGTATTATTAACCTCAATAACCATAATTTCCACTCATTTTCAGTCTATTCTGAACACCTCACACCTCACAATATTATTTTTAGTCCTAAAATTTGCACCGAGGTCGCTGGATGGCTAAGCTAAGCGACACAAGTGGCCGACACAAACACCTGGCCCATCTAGGAGTGGCACTGCAGTGTCAGACAGGATGGCACTTCAAAAAAATAGTCCCCAAACAGCACATGATGCAAAGAAAAAAAGAGGTGCACCAAGGTCGCTGTGTGACTAAGCTAAGCGACACAAGTGGCCGACACAAACACCTGGCCCATCTAGGAGTGGCACTGCAGTGTCAGGCAGGATGACACTTCAAAAAAATAGTCCCCAAACAGCACATGATGCAAAGAAAAAAAGAGGTACACCAAGGTCGCTGTGTGACTAAGCTAAGCGACACAAGTGGCCGACACAAACACCTGGCCCATCTAGGAGTGGCACTGCAGTGTCAGACAGGATGGCACTTCAAAAAAATAGTCCCCAAACAGCACATGATGCAAAGAAAAAAAGAGGCGCACCAAGGTCGCTGTGTGACTAAGCTAATCGACACAAGTGGCCGACACAAACACCTGGCCCATCTAGGTGTGGCACTGCAGTGTCAGACAGGGTGGCACTTCAAAAAAATTGTCCCCAAACAGCACATGATGCAAAGAAAAAAAGAGGCGCACCAAGGTCGCTATGTGACTAAGCTAAGCGACACAAGTGGCCGACACAAACACCTGGCCCATCTAGGAGTGGCACTGCAGTGTCAGACAGGATGGCACTTAAAAAAATAGTCCCCAAACAGCACATGATGCAAAGAAAAATGAAAGAAAAAAGAGGTGCAAGATGGAATTGTCCTTGGGCCCTCCCACCCACCCATATGTTGTATAAAAAGGACATGCACACTTTAACGAACCCATCATTTCAGCGACAGGGTCTGCCACACGACTGTGACTGAAATGACTGGTTGGTTTGGGCCCCCACCAAAAAAGAAGCAATCAATCTCTCCTTGCACAAACTGGCTCTACAGAGGCAAGATGTCCACCTCATCATCATCCTCCGATTCCTCACCCCTTTCACTGTGTACATCCCCCTCCTCACAGATTATTAATTCGGCCCCACTGGAATCCACCATCTCAGATCCCTGTGTACTTTCTGGAGGCAATTGCTGGTGAATGTCTCCACGGAGTAATTGATTATAATTCATTTTGATGAACATCATCTTCTCCACATTTTCTGGAAGTAACCTTGTACGCCGATTGCTGACAAGGTGAGCGGCTGCACTAAACACTCTTTCAGAGTACACACTGGAGGGAGGGCAACTTAGGTAGAATAAAGCCAGTTTGTGCAAGGGCCTCCAAATTGCCTCTTTTTCCTGCCAGTATACGTATGGACTGTCTGACGTGCCTACTTGGATGCGGTCACTCATATAATCCTCCACCATTCTTTCAGTGGTGACAGAATCATATGCAGTGACAGTAGACGAAATGTCAGTAATCGTTGGCAGGTCCTTCAGTCCGGACCAAATGTCAGCACTCACTCCAGACTGCTCTGCATCACCGCCAGCGGGTGGGCTCGGAATTCTTAGCCTTTTCCTCGCACCCCCAGTTGCGGGAGAATGTGAAGGAGGAGCTGTTGACGGGTCACGTTCCGCTTGACTTGACAATTTTCTCACCAGCAGGTCTTTGAACCTCTGCAGACTTGTGTCTGCTGGAAAGAGAGATACAACGTAGGTTTTAAATCTAGGATCGAGCACGGTGGCCAAAATGTAGTGCTCTGATTTCAACAGATTGACCACCCGTGAATCCTGGTTAAGCGAATGAAGGGCTCCATCCACAAGTCCCACATGCCTAGCGGAATCGCTCTGTTTTAGCTCCTCCTTCAATGTCTCCAGCTTCTTCTGCAAAAGCCTAATGAGGGGAATGACCTGACTCAGGCTGGCAGTGTCTGAACTGACTTCAAGTGTGGCAAGTTCAAAGGGTTGCAGAACCTTGCACAACGTTAAAATCATTCTCCACTGCGTTTGAGTCAGGTGCATTCCCCCTTCTTTGCCTATATCGTGGGCAGATGTATAGGCTTGAATGGCCTTTTGCTGCTCCTCCATCCTCTGAAGCATATAGAGGGTTGAATTCCCCCTCGTTACCACCTCTTGCTTCAGATGATGGCAGGGCAGGTTCAGGACTGTTTGCTGGTTCTCCAGTCTTCGGCAATCGGGTGAATGCCAAAAGTGGCCCGCAATTCTTCGGGCCACCGACAGCATCTCTTGCACGCCCCTGTCGTTTTTTAAATAATTCTGCACCACCAAATTCAATGTATGTGCAAAACATGGGACGTGCTGGAATTTGCCCAGATGTAATGCACGCACAATATTGGTGGCGTTGTCCGATGTCACAAATCCCAAGGAGAGTCCAATTGGGGTAAGCCATTCTGCGATGATGTTCCTCAGTTTCCGTAAGAGGTTGTCAGCTGTGTGCCTCTTATGGAAAGCGGTGATACAAAGCGTAGCCTGCCTAGGAACGAGTTGGCGTTTGCGAGATGCTGGTGCCGCCGCTGCTGTTCTTGCTGCGGGAGGCAATACATCTACCCAGTGGGCTGTCACAGTCATATAGTCCTGAGTCTGCCCTGCTCCACTTGTCCACATGTCCGTGGTTAAGTGGACATTGGGTACAACTGCATTTTTTAGGACACTGGTGACTCGTTTTCCGACGTCTGTGTACATTTTCGGTATCGCCTGCCTAGAGAAATGGAACCTAGATGTTATTTGGTACCAGGGACACAGTACCTCAATCAAGTCTCTAGTTGCCTGTGAATTAACGGTGGATACCGGGGACACGTTTCTCACCACCTAGGCTGACAAGACCTGAGTTATCCGCTTGCAGCAGGATGACTGCTGTGATATTTCATCTTCCTCGCAAAGGACTGTTGGACAGTCAATTGCTTACTGGAAGTAGTACAAGTGGTCTTCCGACTTCCCCTCTGGGATGACGATCGACTCCCAGCAGCAACAACAGCAGCGCCAGCAGCAGTAGGCGTTACAATCAAGGATGCATCGGAGGAATCCCAGGCAGGAGAGGACTCGTCATACTTGCCAGTGACATGGCCTGTAGGACTATTGGCTTTCCTGTGTAAGGTGGAAATTGACACTGAGGGAGTTGGTGGTGTGGTTTGCAGGAGCTTGGTTACAAGAGGAAGGGATTTAGTGGTCAGTGGACTGCTTCCGCTGTCATCCAAAGTTTTTGAACTTGTCACTGACTTCTGATGAATGCGGTCCAGGTGATGTATAAGTGAGGATGTTCCTAGGTGGTTAACGTCCTTACCCCTACTTATTACAGCTTGACAAAGGCAACACACGGCTTGACACCTGTTGTCCGCATTTGTGTTGAAATAATTCCACACCGAAGAGGTGATTTTTTTTTGTATTTTGACCAGGCATGTCAATGGCCATATTCGTCCCACGGACAACAGGTGTCTCCCCGGGTGCCTTACTTAAACAAACCACCTCACCATCAGAATCCTCCTTGTCAATTTCCTCCCCAGCGCCAGCAACACCCATATCCTCATCCTGGTGTACTTCAACAGTGACATCTTCAATTTGACTATCAGGAACTGGACTGCGGGTGCTCCTTCCAGCACTTGCAGGGGGCGTGCAAATGGTGGAAGGCGCAAGCTCTTCCCGTCCAGTGTTGGGAAGGTCAGGCATCGCAACCGACACAATTGGACTCTCCTTGGGGATTTGTGATTTAGAAGAACGCACAGTTCTTTGCTGTGCTTTTGCCAGCTTAAGTCTTTTCATTTTTCTAGCGAGAGGATGAGTGCTTCCATCCTCATGTGAATCTGAACCACTAGCCATGAACATAGGCCAGGGCCTCAGCCGTTCCTTGCCACTCCGTGTCGTAAATGGCATATTGGCAAGTTTACGCTTCTCATCAGACACTTTCAATTTTGATTTTTGGGTCATTTTACTGAACTTTTGTTTTTTTGGATTTTACATGCTCTCTACTATGACATTGGGCATCGGCCTTGGCAGACGACGTTGATGGCATTTCATCGTCTCGCCCATGACTAGTGGCAGCAGCTTCAGCACGAGGTGGAAGTGGATCTTGATCTTTCCCTATTTTAACCTGCACATTTTTGTTCTCCATTTTTTAATGTGTGGAATTATATGCCAGTATCAATAGCAATGGCCTACTACTATATATACTGCGCACAACTAAAATGCACCACAGGTATGGATGGATAGTATACTTGATGACACAGAGGTAGATAGAGCAGTGGCCTTCCGTACCGTACTGCTATATATACTGGTGGTCACTGTCAGCAAACTGCAAAACTAAAATGCACCACAGGTATAGAATCTAGATGGATAGTATACTTGACGACACAAAGGTAGGTAGAGCAGTGGCCTTCCGTACCGTACTGCTATATATACTGGTGGTCACTGTCAGCAAACTGCAAAACTAAAATGCACCACAGGTATAGAATCTAGATGGATAGCATACTTGACGACACAGAGGTAGGTAGAGCAGTGGCCTTCCGTACTGCTATATATACTGGTGATCACTGTCAGCAAACTGCAAACCTAAACTGCACCACAGGTATAGAATCTAGATGGATAGTGTACTTGACGACACAGAGGTAGGTAGAGCAGTGGCCTTCCGTACCGTACTGCTATATATACTGGTGGTCACTGTTAGCAAACTGCAAAACTAAAATGCACCACAGGTATAGAATCTAGATGGATAGTATACTTGACGACACAGAGGTAGGTAGAGCAGTGGACTTCCGTACCGTACTGCTATATATACTGGTGGTCACTGTCAGCAAACTGCAAAACTAAAATGCACCACAGGTATAGAATCTAGATAGATAGTATACTTGACGACACAGAAGTAGGTAGAGCAGTGGCCTTCCGTACCGTACTGCTATATATACTGGTGGTCACTGTCAGCAAACTGCAAAACTAAAATGCACCACAGGTATAGAATCTAGATGGATAGTATACTTGACGACACAGAGGTAGGTAGAGCAGTGGCCTTCCATACCGTACTGCTATATATACTGGTGGTCACTGTCAGCAAACTGCAAAACTAAAATGCACCACAGGTATAGAATCTAGATGGATAGTATACTTGACAACACAGAGGTAGGTAGAGCAGTGGCCTTCCGTACTGTACTGCTATATATACTGGTGGTCACTGTCAGCAAACTGCAAAACTAAAATGCACCACAGGTATAGAATCTAGATGGATAGTATACTTGACGACACAGAGGTAGGTAGAGCAGTGGCCTTCCGTACTGCTATATATACTGGTGATCACTGTCAGCAAACTGCAAACCTAAAATGCACCACAGGTATAGAATCTAGGTGGATAGTGTACTTGACGACACAGAGGTAGGTAGAGCAGTGGCCTTCCGTACCGTACTGCTATATATACTGGTGGTCACTGTTAGCAAACTGCAAAACTAAAATGCACCACAGGTATAGAATCTAGATGGATAGTATACTTGACGACACAGAGGTAGGTAGAGCAGTGGCCTTCCGTACCGTACTGCTATATATACTGGTGGTCACTGTCAGCAAACTGCAAAACTAAAATGCACCACAGGTATAGAATCTAGATGGATAGTATACTTGACGATACAGAAGTAGGTAGAGCAGTGGCCTTCCGTACCGTACTGCTATTTATACTGGTGGTCACTGTCAGCAAACTGCAAAACTAAAATGCACCACAGGTGTAGAATCTAGATGGATAGTATACTTGACGACACAGAGGTAGGTAGAGCAGTGGCCTTCCGTACCGTACTGCTATATATACTGGTGGTCACTGTCAGCAAACTGCAAAACTAAAATGCACCACAGGTATAGAATCTAGATGGATAGTATACTTGACGACACAGAGGTAGGTAGAGCAGTGGCCTTCCGTACCATACTGCTATATATACTGGTGGTCACTGTCAGCAAACTGCAAAACTAAAATGCACCACAGGTATAGAATCTAGATGGATAGTATACTTGATGACACAGAGGTAGGTAGAGCAGTGGCCTTCCGTACCATACTGCTATATATACTGGTGGTCACTGTCAGCAAACTGCAAAACTAAAATGCACCACAGGTATAGAATCTAGATGGATAGTATACTTGACGACACAGAGGTAGGTAGAGCAGTGGACTTCCGTACCGTACTGCTATATATACTGGTGGTCACTGTCAGCAAACTGCAAAACTAAAATGCACCACAGGTATAGAATCTAGATGGATAGTATACTTGACGACACAGAGGTAGGTAGAGCAGTGGCCTTCCGTACCGTACTGCTATATATACTGGTGGTCACTGTCAGCAAAACTCTGCACTGTACTCCTCCTATATAATACTGCTGGTCCCCATTCCCCACAATAAAGCAGTGTGAGCAAAGATATATGCAGCACACTGAGCACAGATTTGGAGCATTTTTCAGGCAGAGAACGGATAAAACTGGTGGTCACTGATCAGCAAAACTCTGCACTGTACTCCTCCTATATAATACAGCTGCTCCCCAGTCCCCACAATTAAGCAATAAGCACAAATATTTGCAGCAACATTAATAAACGGAGAGGACGCCAGCCACGTCCTCTCCCTAACATTTCCAATGCAGTGAAAATGGCGGCGACGCGCGGCTCCTTATATAGAATACGAATCTCGCGAGAATCTGACCGTGGGATGATGACGTTCGGGCGCGCTTGGGTTAACTGAGCCATACGGGAGAATCCGAGTATACCTCGGACCCGTGTAAAATGGGTGAAGTTCGGGGGGGTTCGGTTTCCGAGGAACCGAACCCGCTCATCACTAGCAGAGACTGCACAAAATCAGTTTGTGCAGCTCTGCTACACCTGTGTTCGCACACTTGCACAGCTAAAATACACTCCCCCTGTAGGCGGCGACTATCCGATCGCAGGTCTGCAAAAATCGCTGCCCAGTGATCAGGTCTGAATTACCCCTATATCCTAAAACCTAACATCAAACCTAGCCATGCAAAGTGAACCTGAATACGGAAAGCCGGTGAGTAGTATGCAAGTATCAGATCAGTACAGAATAACTTAACTACGGATACAGTAGCCATTCTCTCCACAACATAATACAGCAACCACCCCCCAATACCTCCCACCTTTTATGACCATACCCCAACAAACGGTATACCTGTATCTCCTAACAACCCCCCCCCCCCCCCCCAACTGCTCTATGACACTTAACCTCCAACACATAAAACTTGGGGGCAACTATTCCTGTGAACCATACAGCAATGGTGTAACCAGCTCAGGATCAATAGGGCAACAAAAAGACTCTTAAACAAGACACCCTAATTTTTATATTAAACCTAAACTATAAAAAGGGCAAGCAGGACAGAAAAGAAGAATAACAAAATGAAGCAAATCCTGGAGCTGAATAAGTACTAGTGGAGGACAAAAAAATACAGTAAGAGAAATTTTTTTTTACAGGATGTGACAACTGCAAAAAATTTAAACAAGTTTCAAATGCATAATTGGCAGGGCAATAGCAGATAATAAAAATAGTGACAATGATATGGCAAATATCACAGGGCAAAACAATAAAAACAGAAGGTAAATTCAAAGAAGATTGTACCACCCCGAAGCCCACAATCCGACCAAACTTAAAGTCTCCATAGCATCTGCAGAAGAATCCCAGAAGACTGCCACTTCCTGACTGCCAAACAGCATCAGGATCCAACAGAAAATATTTTCCAATATATATAGCTGGCTCATCCAGTAGCAAATTGATGTAAATAGTCTATAACAAGGCCTCCATCAATGGCAGCAAGGTTTTCAGAGAACGCCACCCTCCGTGGCTCTAAGGGGGTCAACCAATCAATGACAAGAGCGCCACAGTCCACAAGGACATAAATCTAACACCCCCAACAATCCCAACCCCTGGCAGCAGCAGAGTTTGACATTAAGAAAATAACTTAATATGCAGTTCTGTTACTTGAGCCGCCATCCTCACTTCTGAATTGTTAATGGCTTGAAGGGGTCTTATCATGATATGCATAGAAGGCAAGAGAAAACTGCAACTTTAAATAAGTGACAGCAACCAGATAAGAGTACAGAGGGCATCCCTGAACACGGGACCCTGTGCTGAAGCAAGTCAGCAAAACAACGCAGGTTAAAGGCAACAGAAATCTTGCACAGGGTATCCCTAAACAGGAGAGTGAGAGGTAAGGGGACGTTGATCACAGTAAGCCTTGGAGGAAATACAGGAATTCCAGCACCACAGAAGCAGTAATCCCAGCTGTAAATGCAGCTACAGGAACCAGACAGGAATGAGTGCCAGCTTGCAGAAGGGATGAGATAGAGGACAACAGGAGTTCAGCTCCACGGACAGCAGCACCAGGAAATGACTTCAGTAGGATGGATTAACACAGTGACCAGCTGGGGGCCACCATGATGTGGAAATGCCAAAGAGCACTGCTGAAGGTCAGCGGGGAACAGCACAGAGAATGGCAGCAGAAGGGTATATGCCGCTGTAAGTAGTCCAAAGGAGCCCCAAAGCACCAGCAAAGCAACATCAAATAATAGGCAGCAGACAGGAGAGTAGAATAACTGCCAATGCAGCACAGAGTAACAGAAAAGCACAGTGGAGGTAAGGAGTCTGGTGTAAACTCCCCAGGGCAGAAGAGTATTTACAACTTCAGAAAAACAGTCTCGGAGTAGCCTCAGGATCAATGAACAAGATACTTGGACCTGTGTCCTACACTATGCCTATCCAGACCATGCATAGTGTTCCCCTTTCTTAGCACTCCACTTTCTTAGGTTAAGCAATAGCAATCCTAACCAGTGGCATCTTATGAGAGGAGGGTGCCCATGAGCAGCCCCTGAGCAGGCCCTTGCGCCAGCGCATGCATAGTGGAGACTCTGGAAATGTTCCAGAGCCTATTGCACATGCACATATTTAGGGAATATAGTGCGATCACCATTTTACTGGCGATCCCTTAAGCAATGACCACAATGTAAGTATATTCAATGGGTGCTGGGTGTGCAGTGTGGGCTCCCCTGGACCCAGTGGCCAATGTGTACTGCACACCCATTATAAATCAGCCAATGGCCCTAAGGCACAATTTTAGTATTCTTCTTAGGAAGATATGAATATGTTTAGGATCTTTTTTGCCATTTACAGTTTGCAAGGCTTGTTAATGGTAAGCATATTAATAGGACAGGTAACTACCAGTATGGCTGCTAGCTGATACAGAATTGCTTGCTACTATATGGGATTTATCATATTGTGAGTACCTCCAGGAATTAACTTTCTGACAGTGGATCAGCATGGGGGCTCCTACACAATTTGGGTTCCTACTGCTACTCACTCTCACTTGACAAAGGGTACAGATTCCCTGGCACATGGTATTTAGCTTGGGTAGAAGAATTTCCATATTGGATCAGTTTGTCATTTGACCAGGCATTACAATGCACTTACCTTAAGGTGGCTGCCATAGAAAAACACATTCTTCATCATCAACTTGTTCAAGCATAAAAACTTCATCATATCCCTCAATGTCTAAAACAGGAGGAACTTCTGAAGTAGCATAATGGATTTCTAAACTGGCTAAGTAATTGGTGAAGGGGACACAAACTGCTCTGCAGAGTCTGGAATATATGATGTTCAGCAAGATTCTATGCAGGCCCCGTTTGTTCTTCAATTTATTTTCATTAAAGAATCTTAAATGACCTTGTTTGGAGGTGACAGACTTATACTTAGAAGTAGTTGAAGACACATGAGTAGTTTCAGAAAGGATATAGGTTTGGTGTACATTCACTTAGGATCTAGCCATTCTACTGTGAGTAGTGTTAGAACCAATGCTAGTATAAAAAGTGGTATTTGCCTTCTGAAATGAAAACTGGGGTACAGTAAGACAATGCAGCACCCAGTCTTTTCCTTAAGTTATTGTGTAACAGGTAGGTGGAGTGTTGTGGTAAGTGCAATTGTCGGTGGACGTACACGTACCTGGATTCTTCTCCCGGAATCACCTTTTGAAGCGGATCTCACTGCTGGAACCCTAGGCAGAGAGGCGAGGAACCCCAAACCCAGAGGACCCAACACAATTGTCACCACACATTAGGACAGTGACATAGCATTTATTATTCTGGAAACACTGCTCAAAGCTGCAAGATTATTTGGTTAAATAGCAAATACCACTTCACATATAAGGCGAACAATGCAAGGAAGCAATGGTGTGGCAAACATAAAAGTAATGCGTAATACAGATGTAAGGTCACAGTATATTCATAGGAAACCTCATGGACAGTCACATCAGCAATCATATAAATAATCATATAGTAATATCCTAACACTCCCAAATGGTTGCCGTGCCACAGTATTTGTCACTGCAGCTGCCTTTGTCCACAGCATATACTCAGTTCAGTACTACTCTAAGTAGCTAGGAGTCCCATTAAGTCTTTTGGGGTAACCCCTTACAATTTGATGTCTTATAACTAGCAGATAAATGCGTGATTAAAGTAAAAAAGTAAGATATCCAGTACAGGTCTATAATACGGAGTAGCCGGTAGGACGTGTATGATTTAGGGGCAAGCAGTTCAGGGAGAGCAAAATAATCACTTAAAATCTTCCCACAATGCAGATGGGGAAAGAGCATGCAAGGGTCTGAAGCAGTTCTGTGAGGTAAGTAATAGCATGCACAAGCATACAAGCAAATTGGTTGTTAATAAGATCGAGCAAACAACGGCCTCCAGTCAATGTGTAAGTAAAGGTACAGGCATGCAGGCACCCATCTGATTTAGCAGCAGTAAATGAGCAAGTTTGGATCAATACTCCTCCCTTTTGGGGCTTGCACACAACAGAGGCTTAGCAAAGCATAACAGTGAAATCAAAACCCCTGCATGACGGGTACTACCTTTCCTCACTATCGATCTCTGAGCAGCTCTTGTATTTACTTAGGTGCATCTTTTACTCTCAAACTGCAGGTTAAGGTGTTGCAGAAGTAGTAGTAACCCATTTGAAGTCTCTCTCGTTAAATAATAGATCTTAGGGTTAGTGAAGATGACAGAGTAACAGCATCAAACAGGTTGCTTTTCTCTGGCTACTCACTCCTGGAGACTAGCCAAGGGTGAACTAACTAGAAAGGATCTATCTCTCTCTTTCTCTGTGGTTGTATTTGGCTGAAGTAGGGGCTTCACTTTAGCTTATCAGCAGGTGTACTGTCCCATACTCTGAGGGGATGGTATTACTATCTCGGGAATTAGTCTCTCCCTCTTGTCCCCTAATTGCTGTGGTAACGGCTACTAACTGAAGAGCTGGTGGGGTGTCAGTGAGTCTGACGGGAATACCTGCTAGCAACAGCTGTCGTCGGCTGGGTCCCCGGCTTTGAGACTCTAATTACCGCTCCCTCTGATGCTCTGGCTTTTCTCAGGGGCACACTGACGCTCTCCTCTCCGTATACAGTGTACAGGCTACCACACGGATGCAGCTGGCGGTTCTCAGCTCCCTGTCTCTCCTCAGCATCACCTCAGCACAGCATCACTCTCTTCGCTGTTACCTCAGAGTACACACACGGAATGGTAACTCCACCTTCTGCTCTTCCCGCTCTGTACCACCCAATCAGCGGCTTCAATACCTCCTGCTCTGCAGGTCTGCACCTGGGTCCTAGCGCTCCACAAGTTGCTGTCCTTTGGTTGCTGGCATTGTCTAGCAACCTAAGCAAGGGGAAGCGGTTAACCCTTTCAGCTGCACTGTGCCGGCTAGTGAGAAGTGAGGGTTCCTTTTATTAAAAATGTAGGTGTCTCACCCAGGTTGTCTCTAGTATATGGGTGATGGTACCACATATATCCACATAAATCCAAGTTAATAGGACATCCATGTCAGAGTGTCACAATTTCACTAGGGCAGATGTAGGGCCTTATTTAGAGATAAACACTAAATGCACAGCAGTTGCATCTTTGGATACAGTTATACAAATATAGTATATAAAAGCAGAAAGTTGCCTACTGCATGTTTTAGTGATCTGCTGTATCCGAAGATTCAGCATTGGATCACATACCTCCCAACTGTCCCTTGGTGGTGGTGGTGGGCAGTTGGGAGGCTCTGTCACTCACTGCTCGGCTTAGCAGAGCAGCAGTGAATAGATACTGTGCGCATGCACACAGCGTCTATTCATGGAGACAAGAGTGTTAGGGTCTCCTGCTCTGTGCTGCCACGTCGTCATGGCAACCGGGAGACAAGTGCTAGCGGAGTAACCTGAGCGTAGCTGATACTCCGGTTCGGGTCTTTTGCTGTGCAGTGGTTACAGGCTCTGTGCACGGCAGGGGATCCGGTGCTGGTTTTTGTGCTCACAGTCTGTGAGGTCTGAGTGGGGCGTGGACAGCACCTGCTATATAAACCCTCTTCTCAGGTTAGGCAGATGCTGCTGAATCTTTGTTGGTTAGTCAGTTCCTGAAAGCTAGCTAGTACTGTGTAAACTTTGTATTTGTTTGTTGCTTACTGCAAATAGGCCTTGGGATTTGGTATTACACTCTGCCAATCCAGACCTAGCAGTAAGACTGGAGTCAGTCGTTTAACCTGCTGGGGTTCTTTTGCTACTCTGTGAACCTAGCAGGTTTGCGGCTGTATTCTCAGACTTGCCTGCCAAAATCCTTTCTCACTGTGCAAGGTGTTCAGGTGTCAGTTTAGTGGCAGTAAGCTGAACCAGTGCACTGCAAGTGAGGACTAGGATTGTGGAGACTCTCCTTGTGTCTATTATTCCATCTCTGACCAAGGAGTTTACTGCCACACCCGTTGGTAACCCTTTAGGGTTTTGCTGTTGCCCTTAGCAACAGCATTTCGGGTTCTCTACGTATTAAATCACAACATCTCGCTTCTTTCCATCTGAGCATTCCTAATACTAGGGAGACACCCAGTTTCTTAGCCTTTGGGCTTCTCTGTTCACTTTGTGTTTATTTTGTTACCCTATCACCTTCTATGTATGTAATGTCATATTCCCCAGTCTGTCTGTGAGTTCATTTGTTTTGCATCCCTCTCCGTTCAGACACCAGTACATTCCTGCTGGCACTGGTGTGCATAACAAAGAGGGACTATGCCCTCATAGTGATGGAGAATGGGGCCATGGCTCGCGATTATGATATTACCACAAAGCCACGTCCCTTTTTCATGAGGCCACACCCCTTTTTCTGGGTGGGCGCGGCTACACTGCCCCAGAGTCCCTCTTTCGCCAGCCACAAAGTTGGGAGGTTTGAGATCATCAGCATGGACTTTGGTCATCTGAGTATTCTTTCAATCACCCAGGACAATGACTCAGCTTGACTTCACCCCCTCAGTTTCAGAATTCAACCTCACCCCCGACAGAGCATCATCTATCACTTTATTTTAAAGTCCATTTTGAGTGCCTTTTTTTCTAAAAACTATCTATCTATCTTTCTATCTGTCATCTATGTATAACTTTTTTTAATAGCTCCACCCTGAGACCCATAGTTCCTGAACCTATTTTTCCAGAAAAATAGTACTGACAGCCGCACAGCCCCTGGAATGGGATAAGTCCAATATTAGTTTATATACCCACCCGGAACCCTATAACCCCTGCTTCTCCTTCCTCAAAAGTTGCTTGTTACTTTAAGGATCATGAAATGCGAAATGAAGAAGCAGGTCCGTACCCACCAGAAATTTCATGATGAGAGCCCATCGGAGGAGGCAGGGGCCATACAGCCTATCACTGCTGCACACAGCTCCTGGGAAGGGATACATTTGATATGCACCTGACAGCCCAGCCCCAAGCATCCCCATACAGCTCCCCAGTTTTGCTCTGGTCAGTCTCCTCAGTTTGATGCCACCTAAATGACATGACCACACCTTCCTCATCCTCCTGGCCCATCTGTGTCCTCCTCACAGCCCCACTTCACCCTCCTCCCAGCTCACCTGTCTCTTCTTCCCAGATCATCTTCCTTCTTCTCCAACCCACCTGCATCTTCCTCCCAACTCTGTCTCCCCCTCCTCGGAATCCTTCCTCCTCCCTGCACTTTTCTAGGGCTCTTTGCTGGGACTCATGCAGTCGCCCGCAAGCTTTGGCTCACCATGCTGGCACTACCCTTCCTCTGTCACCTGGGTCACGTGCCTCGCCAGCATCAACAGCCTCAACACCCCTACCCACCTCCCCCAAACTGCACTCGGGACTTTAGCAGATGTCAAAAAGAAGAGAAAGAGTGACATCATTGGCCTTGCCCCTTTATGTCAACCAATGTACACAGTGCATTTCTGCAGCGCGAGACTGAAAAGTTGTCAGTGGCAGAGATGTATCAAATCTTCTAATGAGAGCAGCCAATCAGATGTTAGCTATCATTTATCAGTCTATAAAATGAAAGATACAAGCTATTTGATTGCTTTGGGCAACTTGTACTCTTTAGAAGGGTTGATACACCTCCGTGTAATCACTGTCTGGATACATGGTTAGATAAGCACCTTTCTTCTAAGCTGCTGCAGAGGTGAAAGAGATAATGATGGTTATGTTTAGCTCAGTTTTAAACTGATTTGCTATTTAATGCATTTTATTCTAGTAAACAACACATATTCCACTTTTTATCACTGTGCTTGTTCCGTAGCTGAGTGTATACATCTATGGCGATTCCTAGTCATATACGTATATCAGTTGTATCTCCGCTTGACGGTAAATGGGATAACTAGGTGGTAATGGGGTTAAGCTTAGTGATGGCATGTAGGCGGTATTGCAGTGCTATGCAGAGCTGTGCGTACGCAGACATCCATCTGTTTTCAGATGTATCTATTGCAGCAGGGACAGCATATGGAGAGGAGTGCTGCAGATGCATGGATGTGTAATATTGATATAGCCTACGGGATGGTGGTCCCAATAGGTGCACAGCAGATGGGAAAGTGACTGTTATGCAAAGTAGGGAGTCCTTAATCATTACTGGTTAATAGCAGGTAACAGAGTTACAGCAGTATTACAGGAACACAGTGGTAATGGAGGTATTAATAGCAATGGCCAGGGGTAATGCAGCGGTGGCTATTGCAGGTAACAGGTATCTCACCTTGTGGAGCTAAGTAGAGGCATCACCAGGTGCTGTTACACCCAGTGCGCACTCTGCACTGCTCCTCCCACGCTTCAGGTGCAGGGCAAGTCCACCCATCATACTGACCGCCACCCTCCTCCCACCCCCTGCGCAACCACGCACTAATTGAAATCACGTTGCAATTAGTGCGCGGTCGCAGAAAGTAAGGAAGCCTCCTGCTGCAGCATCCTGGCTGCGATGGCAGGAGGGCCACCGCCATCTTTTCCCACACCATGCCCCCATTTGGAAGCCACCTCCCCTGTTTCCCTGATGCCGCCCCCGCAATGATCCATCTCCGCCTGTTTCCCTTACGCCACATCCCTCCTGCCCAGCAAACGCCTCTGCCTGATTGACAGGCAGGGGTGTTTACATTTACTGCGGATCATCCACAGTAAATGCGGAAGCATGCGCAGGATCGGCCCTGTACATCCGTCCGCCGGGCGAAAAATCCGGTTGGATCATAATTTGCGATCCAACCTGAATTGGGCCCTCAATACAGAAAAATATTTTTATTAGTTCTCTGGATGATTACAGAGCATAGGTCCACTAGAATCTCAATCTTTTTCATTTGTTATTCCTACAATCTCTTATGCTGGATGTCTTCAATGCATTTGCAGCTATATAACATTAGAACAATACAGGGTTTATTTATTAACAAGGTACTGTGAAATCTACTTAGATGAACAATGACAGTTCAAGTCGTTGCACTTGGGTAATATAGGTGTGTGATGATTATCATCATTTGCATCACGTTTAGGGTGATATCTATGGCATATCTATACTATGGTCTAATACACATAAAACCACAACTTCCTATAATCATTATATAAAAAGGAGAATGCAGATCACTGGAAGCTACAGACACCTGAAGGACCTCCAGAATTGTGAAGGCACAAAGGGTTCCGTCCTCTGAAAAGGTAAAACATCCAACGTTACACGTCAGCATTGATAACCAAAGAGAAGAACTTGAAATGACTATTATTTATTTTCCCCAGCAGACATGTTCCGTCTTCTGTTGCTGCTCCTGGTGGGGACCATCTATGCTCAAGAACTTGGTGAGCTGACAATCTATACAGTCTCTCTATATTATGGTGTTTCATTTACTGAGAGTGTTTAGGGGAGATGTATCAAGCCTTGGAGAGTGACAATCTGGAGAAGTTGCCCATAGCAGCTAATCTGCTTCTGTCATATATCTAGCACAGTCTAGGAAATGACAATTAGAAGCTTACTAGTTGCTTTGGGCAACTTTTCCACTTTATAGGGACCTACAGACACGGCGATACGCTGCTGAGCTGCCTGACTGCCGATGCGGCAGAAGGGCGACCCGGCGGCGGGGGAAAGGGGGGGGGGGGTTGCAATGACAGGGGGAGTGAAGTTTCTTCACTCCCCCCATCACACGGGTCCATACAAGTGCAGGCAAATATGGACAAGCGCGGGGCCGCACATCATTCATCACTGTTGCCTTCACACTGCACGATATGAACCTTATCTCTTTTCATTAATGAACGAGATCGTTCATATCTTGTAGTCAGATCGCTCAGTGTGTAGGGCCTATAACTCTCTCCGAGACTTGATACATTTCCCAGATTTTCATTCCAACCAGAAAGATTAGCAAAATAATCTTATAGTGTGTATCCAGCTTTAGTCTACCTGGCAAATGAAACCCCCCCCTAGAGGGTGTCAGGAAAATTGTTAAAGTGGCTATGTCAAAATGATCTGTGATGCACACTTACAACTCTTATCATGCATAATTGATTTCCCCCAACTGTTTTATTTTCATTAGCCTTTTATTAAGTGTAGTGTCAAATTATTTCCAAATTGAGCATCATGGTGGAAAATGATGGAATCAAATGGGCTAAACAAATGTAACTTCTGTTTTCAGTTATGTTTCTTTTTCTTTTAATAATGGCAGAAAGATAGTTATCTAGTTAGTGATTTTGAAGAGAAAAAAAAAGACATTTGTTTCCACCAGTTCTTTATGTTTTTTGTTGTTAGATGCTTATGATCATAGCAAAGCAGAAACAGCTGTTCACGGTGACTTAGAAGAAACAGCTGTTCAGGGTGACTTAGAAGAAACAGCTGTTCAGGGTGACTTAGAAGAAACAGTTGTCCAGGAAGACTTAGAAGAAACAGCTTGCACAGACAGCCAAGAGGATGAGAGTGATATATCAGATGACCTGCAGACCTCTGACCAGGATAAATGCCACAATGTTGGTGTCTTTCCTGGCAAGGGGACTTGCTCCTATCGTGTTTTTAGACGTTTGAGGAAATTCTGGAGGGCTCAGGTTTGTGGAAACAATGAGTATATAATAATGACGGACAGCTTGCCTTTTCAGGAGCTGTAAAAGATTTATATTTAGCATAATTATTTTATTGAATATCTATTTTAATAAGAAAGAAAACATTGATTCATTTTGCTATGATGTTAATGTTACAAAATGCAATCCATATACAGTACAGGTGATAATGCGAGGAAAAGTCATGCCATTCACACAGAGACTGTTTCAAAAGATTAGTGGTTATAGACTTTGGATCATTGAACACTTTGCAGTGAAATAGGAGATTTCCAGTTTCATGAATGTGCATATTGGATTATTATTCAGGCTGGAATTGCTTTGTAATTCTTACTGCTTAGTATTAGTAGCTAAACTCTTTGTGACATCGTCTCATTAAATATAAGCAGATGCCCGAGGCAGATTTTGTGTATGTGACACCCTGTACCCCCTAACCCCTGTTTGTGACACTCTGTACCCCCCTACCCCTTTGTGTATGACACTCTGTACCCCCCTGTGTATGACACTCTGTGTACCCCCTACCTCGTTATGTATGTGACACCCTGTACCCCCCTATCCCTGTGTGTGTTATTGACACCTTGTAGCCCTACTCTACCCATGTGTGTATCACCCTGTATGTGTGTGTCACCCTCTACCTCCCCTCTCTGTAGAAAGGGGGCCCTTTAGCAATTTTGCTATGGGGCCCACAAAGTTCTAGTTACTCCCCTGGTAACACATACTGTACCAGCTTTCCACTGTCTAGCGGAAGTTGGAGTACTACAAATATATTGTGATTAACTATGTTGGTGACTATGGGTTATTGTAAATTTGTGCTCTTTGTAAATGTTATGCAACATTAACATGTAAATGTAACAGTAAACGCTGTGGTGTAAAGTTGATCTGTACTATTAATGACACTTTCATTTGACCTCAATAGCACATCTGCAGATGTTCACGAGGAAATCTAAGTTCTCTACACAGCTTTGGGGCTAATAACCAAGTGCGATGTCTGGTAAAGAGAAAGTGCACTAATCTGAGTTATGCATGGATCGGCGTGTATAAAGTCAACAACGTAAGTAGCGCAGGATTGCAAATTGTATATTAGGTGCAATCACCAGTCAGAGGTCCATGCTACACCCACATGTGATATTTAGGAAATGAATACTTGCTACTATAGGAATGATTGTAGCCTAAAGAATTTTTCAAAGACATTTTCATCAGTGGTACAGTCTTTACTACAGAATATTTGTATTTATCACGCTCCAAAGCTTGATAAATCTGAGCTCATTGTGGCTATTTCCCCCAAAACACCCATTTTTTTAAGTATCCTTGAGGTGTATCTCCAATACCTGCCGTGATCCTTTCATACCCGCATATAACCGCATCCCCCAGGTTTATATGGGGGATACTATGCTGCCAGATTTATCATTATCCAGAATGCGAAGCCTGTTGTAGCCTATAGGCAACACACCAGATGTGTAGTTCCCCAGGATTTCCCCGGAATCCTCAGGCAATAATTATGTTCTAGTTTTACACATTTTACTTTTAGCAGGAGAAACAGCAGAAAATGTTTTTACCTTTTATTTTTCTTGACTTTCCTCCCATTTTAGTGTGTGAGAAATGTGGATGGGAGCAGGGTGAACTACACCAACTGGTCTTGTGGACTAAACCAGTCCACGGGGAGATGCGTTGCCATGAATTTGTCAAGTAAGTGAAAGGGAAGATTCTGGGCATACATAGGTATCTAGCAAACCTCCCAACATTGGGAGAAGTGAAGGTGGGATATAAAAGGGGCGTGGTCTATTGAAATGGGTGTGGTTTTGCGGGAGTGTCACGGTCATGAGCCACGGCCCCATTTTCCGTCAGTATGGGGGCATGGCCAGCGCTCTGTGAGCTGCTGGAATGCCCCCTGTCCCTCCGTCTCTAGTGAATAGACGCTGTGCGCATGTACTCATACTTACTTATTTTGCTGCCTCCTCCTCCGGGTGTAGGTGAATGGGGGCGTGGCCGGCAGCAGGACGGGTGGTTCGGGGGCGTGGCCGGCAGCAGGATGGGCGGTCCGGGGGCGTTGCATCAGGGTCGCGTCATCGTGACTCCACCCCACGCTGTGCTGTGCCGAGAAACGAGGCGCTGCATAGCGGGGGGCGGAGCTACGATGACGCGATTCAGCGCGAATCGCGTCATCGGACCCCCTCGGCCCGCCTACTTGTTCACTGCTGCGGGCGGCCGAGGGGGAAAGCGGGAGGCTTGCCCACCTTTCCGGGGGGCCGGGAGGGTCACCCGATTTTCGGGAGCCTCCCGGCCATTCCGGGAGGGTAGGCAAGTATGATTTGACTTATTTAAAAATGTTTAATAATAGTACAGTATAATTGTAAATACTGCAGGTAAATACTGGCTGCTTTATTTTTACACTGCAATTTAGATTTCAGTTTGCATACACCCCACCCAAATCTAACTCTCTCTGCACATGTTATATCTGCCCCTCCTGCAGTGCACATGGGGGGGTCATTCCAAGTTGATCACAGCAGGAAATTTTTTAGCAGTTGGGCACAACCATGTGCACTGCAGGGGGGGCAGATATAACATGTGCAGAGAGAGTTAGATTTGGGTGGGTTATTTTGTTTCTGTGCAGGGTAATACTGGCTGCTTTATTTTTACACTGCAGTTTAGATTGCAGATTGAACTCACCACACCCAAATCTAACTCTCTCTGCAAATGTTATATCTGCCCCCCCTTCCACCCCCCCTGCAGTGCACATGGTTTTGCCCAACTGCTAAAAAATTTCCTGCTGCGATCAACTTGGTATTATCCCCATGGTTTTTCCCAACTGCTAATAATTTTGCTGCTACGATTAGGTCTGAATTACCCCCATAGTACAATATACAGTGTTATGAATTCAACTTTGTATCATTTTCCCATGTTTGGCACTTATATACAGTATATGGTTTTTGCCATTTTATTAATTTGTTGTTTATCTCAGCATGCATTTCCTCCATTTGTTTAATTTTGCTTTATTTCATGAAACTGCTTTAACAACTGCAATGAAGCCTGTTAGAAATAGATGGATGACCTTCTCTGAGATCACTTAGGAACATGCTGTGTGGATACAGGGCCTGATTCAGCATGAATCACAAAAGCAATACTGTAAAATACTGGCTGCTTTATTTTTACACTGTCATTTAGATTTCAGTTTTTTGCACACACCCCACCCAAATCTAACTCTCTCTGCACATGTTATATCTGCCCCATCTGCAGTTCACATGGTTTTGCCCGTTAGAGAAAGATTTTGCTTTTGCAATCTATGTTGAATCAGGCCCACAATCCACTCTGACACTAACACCCCTCTCTTACTCTGTTCTACCAGCCGGCAGGTGGGTCTTTCTCCCCTGCAACACTCGACTGCCCTTCGTTTGCACCGTCTGAGAGGCAGCCGAATCCCTGATGTCATAGCTACGCCATGCTACACCAATCAAAGCATATTATATTTTTTTTTTCTCCTTTTAAACTTTGACCCACTGGCAATAAGGTTGTTAACAGTAAAAAAATATCAATAAATCACAATGCAGTTTAAATTATGGTGGCTTGTGTAGTTATTGGGTACGAAACATGTTTTCATATTTAACACTAAACTGTCGAATTTTGTTTTAACATATTGGGCCGTATTCAATAGCTGTCGGGTCCTTTCCGACGGAAAGGACCCTACAGCACTCCATTCATTGCCGGGCCAAACCCGAGAGGTGTGGCCCGGTCCCGACAGTGTTAATCCGACTTTTTTAAAAGTCGGATTGATATTGTCGGAAACGGGGCTAAAACCTGTTGGGTTTGGCCCCACTTCCGACAATACACGCAGCTCGGCGTCAGAAGCCACAGATCCGCGTGTATTTCGACAGCATTCTGAAAAGTTGGATTTCCCGACTTGTCGGAAAAACTGTGTCCGGATTGAATAGGTCGGAACCCCTTCCGACCTATTCCAGTTGGAAACTGCCGTCTTTCCGATAAGACGGTAGTTTCCGACTCTAATTGAATATGGCCCATTGTGGAGGTATGAGGATAAGTTGCATTGGGGAGATATACATTCTATGTGGGGCAGGAGGTATCCACCCACACAGGGAAGAAAAGCCAGGTAGGTGCACACCTGAGGGCTGCAGCTGGAGAGTGCAAACAGTCTGGGTGAAACTGTTGCAGCCAGTGGAGGCTGCTGCGTGGATGTCCAGCCCATGAGGTATCTCGAGTCAAAACCCTTCCCACATAGGCACACTTTGTAAAATTACATCCCACCCTCCATGGCAAAGACCCCCCCAGTGGCATCTCTAGAGAGGAGGGGACCCGTGTGCAGACTCCGTGTGTGGGCCCCCTCCTCTCCCGTAGCCACCGTGCCGCTGCTAGCGCTTTGAGCACTGTAGACTCTGGCACAGTGCCAGAGTCTACAGAACATGCGCAGGACTCCGAAAAAAAATGGCCACTGTGCCATTTTTTCGGAGTCCTGCGCATGCGCTGTTGACTCTGGCACTGTGCTACAGTCTCTAGTGGTCAGTGCACTAACAGCGGCGCGACGGCTATGGGAGAGGAGGGGGCCCATACACGGTCAGCAATGGACTCCGGAAAGGTAAGTATAGGAGAAATGGGTGCAGTTTGTGCAGCGTGGGCCCCCCCTGGACTCAGGGGCCCGTGTACACCGCACACACTGCATCCATTATAGAAACGCCAATGTCTCCTACCCTCTTAGGGGTATATTCAATAAAAGTCGGATCCATTTCGACATGCAGTTTTCGGAATGGATCTGACAAACCCTATTCAAAGAGCGGCCGCTGCTGTCAGCGGATGCTCTGACAGCAGCGGCCAGGAGTGCAGATGGCGGCGGGCGTGAGTAGGATGGTGGTGGGGGTAAGCTGGGCAGCTGGCGGGAGCAGAGATCGGCGGCTGGAGCTGGCTGCGGGGGGACATGTCTGTGGAGGCGCTGCAGGGAAAAAGGTGCCTGCGGGCCGCGGGGGGAGCAGAGACCGGCGTCTGGCGGGGGGAGCTGGCTGCGGGGGGACATGTCTCTCCCTGCAGCGCCTCCCCCCACCACCGCAGACATGTCCCCTCGCAGCCAGCTCCCCCTGCCGGCCGACAATCTCTTCTCCCCCCGCAGCCTGCAGCACCGCTTGTCTCCTCACCTCAATCCGACTTGTTTTCAAGTCGGATTGAGTTTGTAGGAAAGGGGGCCAAAACCTGTTGGATTTGTCCCCATTTCCGACAGAAGCACGTGGATTGGCGGCTATTCCACCGATCCACGTGTTTTCCAACAAGTCGTGAATTCCGACAAGACAGCAGCTTCCGACAGTTATTGAATACAGCCCTTAGTGGTAAAAGAGACCTGTTGTATAAACCCCCCAACACACACTCCTGGTGTAATACATCCCTGTTCTTTTATAACATACACGTGCACACACTCCTTCACCACCCGCACCAAACCTCAGTGTCCAGGGCATATTAATAGAGTTTTCATCCAGGTCTTCTCCTCTCTAGCGGGCAGGCAGCAGACTCTGAGCACTAGGGTCACTAAACCCTAGATCTGTACCTGAGTCTAGTGTGCATGTGGGGGAAATACGTGGTGGACATTTTCCTGGTGATTTCCCTACTGTGGATGCGTAAAACGCTAGGAAAATGGTTAGTGTTGAACAAAATGGGTGCCTGTGTGCAGGGCCGGATTAAGCCTTGGGTGGGCCTGGGGCACTTAGGACAGGGGGGCCCTGGTGGAGACTGTGTGTGGGGGGGAGTGTATATTAGGTTGTGCATACCTCTCAACATGACCCATTTCAGTAGGTACAAAATGCTCTCTACGTGGACTTCCCTTTTAATATATGGTTGGCATCAGATGTGTTGAACTATTTCATTGGTAAAAAAAGGTATTTCTATAAAAATGATTACAATTATAAATTAAAAGGGAAGTCAAGGTAGAGAGCATTTTGTCCCTCCTGGAATGGGTCATGTTGGGAGGTATGGGTTGTGTATATTAAATATAAACCAATGGTGTATGTTAGATTTAAACTAATAGTTTAATAAGGCCTGGGTACTGTTTAATCCACCTAATAAAGGGGCAACTATTTTATAATGTTTTCCTGCAGTGGAACAAAGACAAGTTAAGCTTAAAATACACATAGAAAAATAAAATCTATAATTTATATTGCAGAAATGCAATAGCAGCAACCTCTGTACTGCTAACAGACTGGGACAGGACTCAGTAGGATGCTCTGTGTCTCTCTCTCTCTAGACATGAAGGCTCTCATTAGATAACAGGTTACACAGGACCCTGACACCCAGTCGGGAGGAGAAGTTGGGATCCCTGGGTCACTTACAGCTCTCTCCCCTCTGCTATCTCTCCTCTGGTCAGGATGCTCCATTGGTATCTCTTGAAACCCTGCTCACATTCTGACAGCCTAGTTCTGCTGCTGCACAAGAGAGAGAGCTAGTTATGTCAGTATGCTCTGGCTGGAGGGCCCCTTGACAGAGGGGGGCCCGGGGTACAGTATGCCCTGCATCCTCCCCTTAATCTGGCTATGCCTGTGTGTACCACACACCCTACACTCATTATAGATATGTCACTGCCCAGACTCAAATGACTTTCATCGGGCATTACCATCCATCCCCTCTTCCTCCAGTGCAAGTTGAACCCTCCTGGGGGCATTACCCCTCGCCCACATGCAGAGCCCAGTGGAGTGTGTATCAGGGAGGACTGGAGAACAGTCCTCAGAGCTGCAGCAGACCTCTGCAGCCTTACATATAGATCCATACCCTATTTATAAGTAGAATTTTAACATGGACGTTCATTGGTGGTCATTCCGAGTTGTTCGCTCGCTGCCGATTTTCGCAGTGCAGCTATTAAGTAAAAAAACAGCAGAAAATGCGCATGCGCATGGTACGCAGCGCTCATGCGCTAAGTACTTTCACACAAAACTTTGCAGATTTACACAAGGTCGAGTGACGTTTTTTCATTGCTCGAGTGATTGTAGTGTGATTGACAGGAAGTGGGTGTTTCTGGGCGGAAACTGGCCGTTTTCAGGGAGTGTGCTAAAAAACGCTGGCGTGCCAGGTAAAAACGCAGGAGTGGCTGGTCGAACGCAGGGCGTTTTTGTGACGTCAAACCAGGAACTAAACGGACTGAGGTGATCGCAGTCTAGGAGTAGGTCTGGAGCTACTGAGAAACTGCAGCAAATTATTTAGTAGCAGTTCTGCTAATCTTTCGTTCGCTATTTTGCTAAGCTAAGATACACTCCCAGAGGGCGGCGGCCTAGCATTTGCAATGCTGCTAAAAGCAGCTAGCGAGCGAACAACTCGGAATGAGGGCCATTATTCTGTACCATTTAAGCTGCATTTATCAACAAGTTGGAACTGAAGGGATCTTATTCATCAAGATAAATTGCAGGATACCTTACAAATAACATTTCAGTTAATTGTCACTCAGTTAGGGCTGTTGAACTGGGAGTAAATTGCCTCACACATGGGGCGGTAATTCCAAGTTGATCGCAGCAGGAAATTTTTTAGCAGTTGGGCAAAACCATGTGCACTGCAGGGGAGGCAGATATAACATGTGTAGAGAGAGTAAGATTTGGGTAGGTTATTTTGTTTCTGTGCAGGGTAAATACTGGCTGCTTTATTTTTATACTGCAATTTAGATTGCAGATTGAACACACCACACCCAAATCTAACTCTCTCTGCACATGTTATATCTGCCCCCCCCTGCAGTGCACATGGTTTTGCCCAACTGCTAACAAAATTCATGCTGCGATCAACTTGGAATTACCCCCTTGGTTACATGGTTAAGGCCAGTACTCACGGCCCAATTTGGGAGACGTGTGCTGAGCGAACCGCTCAGCACACATCTCTCCCGGCGCTCAGCACAGCGCGATCTGTGCTGAGCGTGCGGGGGGAGACGGGGGGCGCTCACTTCACCCAGCGGGTGAAGTGAGCGACCGGCTAGATTGGCCTGCATGCAGGCCAATCTAGCAGCAGCGATAGCGATGTGCGGGGCCGCGCATCGCTATCGCTGAGGGGGCTACACACGGAGCGATGTTGCTGAAAATCTAAGCAATCTAGTCAGATTGCTTAGATTATCGCTCCGTGTGTACCCCCCTTTAGGATGCCACAAGCAATTCAGTTACTAGTCCTGGGATCACCGCTGCTGCCGGCAATAGTGATTAATTACACTCAGTTTTTACCCGCAGCTCCAGGGTGACCACTGATATTTCACCCCCTAACGAGAAATAGATATATAAAGTGCCACAAAGATTCTACTAAATTCCAGCATACAGATTAGCAAATATATAATAACTGTACAATGTACAGTATATCAACTATTTTACAAACACATATAGTACATGCAGAACTAATCTCAATATGATGGAATTTATCTAATCCAGAAAGTTTTCTGTAGAAGTATGATAGGAGCTGATTGGTTGGTGCTGTATCTCCACCCAGAGCTTAGTGCATAGAACCCCAAGTTCCATATCTCACTTTAGTGATGCAGTTTGGATAGATAAGCTATCAGGTGGTCCCATTATGGCATCTGTGTTACTATTACATAAAGTGTATCACAGTATCGCTCACTGTGAGAGATACAGTACTGTGAAGAATACAGGGTGTAGTGTGCACATGGCCTACAGGTCCAGGGGGGCCCATACCACACACCATGCACCCAATGACTATGCAGGCCTCTCTGTTGACACTGCAAAAATCACCAGGAAAATAGCACTGGCACCATTTTCCCAGAGATCTGTGTATGTGGTGGAACTAGCGAGCAGTGGGCCCAGGTGCAACAAAATGCTTTGGCCCCACCCCATCATCCCGTCCAAGTCCATCCCCTCACCTCTGGAGAGGATCTGATGAAGGGGACCTGCTCAGGGTCATGGAAATGGATACCTAGCAACAGTGCCGTAACTAGACATTTTAGCGCTGTGTACAAGAAATGGCATCGGTGCCCCCCCTATGTAAAACAAGGGCAGTGTGCGCCTACGGCGCATGCAAAAATATAGGGGCGTGGCTTCATGGGGCAGGGGTGTGGCCACAAAATAATAGAAATTCATATAACGGTGCACAGTAGTCTCCATTATTCAAATTACGCTGCACAGTAGCACCACTACACCAGGTAGACAGATTCCCCTTTTTACACATTACGGCAGACAGCATCTCCTTATTACACATTACGGCAGACAGATTCCCCTTTTCACACATTACGGCAGACAGCATCCCCTTTTCACACATTATGGCAACAGCGTCCCCCTTTTTACACATTACGGCAGACAGTGTCCCCTTTTTTACACATTACAGCAGACAGTGTCCCCTTTATACACATTACGGCAGACAGAGTCCCCTTTTTACACATTAAAGCAGACAGTCCCCCTTTTTACACATAAATGCAGACAGCATCCCCTTTTTACACATAACGGCAGACAGCTCCCCTTTTTACACATAACGGCAGACAGCGTCCCCTTTTTACACATTACGGCAGACAGCGTCTCCTTTTTTATACATTACGGCAGACAGCGTTCCCTTTTTACACATTACGGCAGACAGCGTCCACTTTCTACACATTACGGCAGACAGTGCCCCCTTTTTACACATTACAGCAGACAGTCCCCCTTTTTACACATTACGGCAGACAGCGACCCCTTTTTTACACATTACGGCAGACAGCGTCCCCTTTTTACACATTACGGCAGACAACGTCCCCCTTTTTACACATTAACCACTTAACTAGCATGGTCAGATCTCATGCGACTGCGCTGTTCCACCCTGTCACCCGCCCCCCCCCCCCCCTGTTTTTGATGAGATCGATACTGCCCATGTGCATAATATAATGTTTAAATATTTTAAAAAATACTTTTTAAACTTTCTTAAATTTTAAAAAACAATGTTATTAACAGTTTTGAAGGGTAAAATCGTCAGTTAAGTGGATAAGGCAGACAGAATAGATAGATAGATAGATAGATAGATAGATAGATAGATAGATAGACAGAAAGAATAGATTATACTTACTGTCTCCGCTGGCAGATCCCAGGCAGGGGAGAAGAAGGAGGAGGGAGGGGGACTCGGGAGCTGCAGCAGCGCAATGTAATTGGTGGAGGCGCGCGCTGCAGCTGTCCCTCTCCTTCCACATAGGCTGGTCGCCACCGCTGTGATGAGGGAAGCGCATCCCAGCATTCACAGTGGTGGCCAGCCTATGTGGAAGGAGAGGGACAGCTGCAGCAGCGCCTCCACCAATTACACTGCGCTGCTGCGGCTCACTCCTCCACCTCCCTCCTCCTCCGTCCCCCCCTGTGGCCGTTTCGTCCCTGTGCTCTTCTCCTCAGCGGCAGTGGCCCGCATCACATAGTGGCAGGCGGCATGTAATGAGTCAGTTTGACTCATTACATGCCGCGCTGGCTTCGGGCCCCTTGACAGTGGCGGGCCCCAGTGCAAGGCACCGCTTGCACTGGTGGTAGTTCCGCCACTGTGCAGTAGAGTCTGATGCAGTTCTAGATCCTACTCAGCAAGAGGAGCATGGGGTTCACAGAGATTGCACTCCGACTCCCTCCTCTCTTAAACCACCCCTTGTCCAATGCCAGTCCGAGTAGAGCAAGAAGAGTGACTCCAGGTACTCTTCCTGACCTATTGTGTTTTGTACTGCTCTTTGGCATCTGTAACGCACTGTTCTGATTCTGCAGGATGTGTGGTGTCTTTGGCAATTTTATTTAGGGCAACATTAAAGGAGGTTATAATATCAAATTGTTCATCAATAAATTATAAGGAAAGTGCTATGATCCCCACAGCCAATGACAATACCACTGGAGCCTGCTGCTGCAAGACTGCATAGTGGCATCAGTTTGAACAGGAGGAATGGGAGGTAATGTGGGGGTACCATACTCATTTTACCTGATTGAGATTTCGATTTACCCATTGTGGTCATTGTATATTTGGTAAATGTTTGTGTTTGAAAAAAATTTGTCCATCAGAATCAAGCACAGACTTAAGCTGGGTACACATTTGGCAATATTTTAAACTATATCGTTCATCTTCACCCTTTTGAGTGATATAGTTTGTAATATTGTCCATTGTGTATGCACAATATCGTTAACGATGCACGCTCCCGCAGGTCATTAATGAGGGCTTCTGTCGTCTGTTCATCCACGTCAATTTTTACTACAGTATGTTGTTGATGATGCATGTACAGGACGGAGGCAGGATGCCGTCACTGAATGATATCCTTAGCACGATCGTTCAGTGTATATGCACTACCTTGTATGTAACGAGGAGTTATATACAGTTTGTTAGTACTGTTCCATTGCTTAAACTATTATATCTTGTCATTTAGATATTGTACCCCTGAAGAAGTCCCAGAAGGGACGAAATGCGTTGGGTTATCCAGGCACTTATCTCCATCTTATGCTGTATGATTTATACATGCTGATAAAGAATTGTTTCAGAAATAGAATGTATACCAGATAAGACTTGGAATTTCATTTATGTGAAACTGTGCAGATGCCATTTACACTGCTCAAAAGAATAAAGGGAACACTAAAATAACACATCCTAGATCTGAATGAATGAAATATTCTTATTGAATATTTTGTTCTTTACATAGTTGAATGTGCTGACAACAAAATCACACAAAAATTATCAATGAAAAATCAAATTTATTAACCCATGGAGGTCTGGATTTGGAGTCACACTCAAAATTAAAGTGGAAAAACACACTACAGGCTGATCCATCTTTGATGTAATGTCCTTAAAACAAGTCAAAATGAGGCTCAGTAGTGTGTGTGGTCTCCACGTGCCTGTATGACCTCCCTAAAACCCACACAAGTGGCTCAGGTTGTGCAGCTCATCCAGGATGGCACATCAATGCGAGCTGTGACAAGAAGGTATGCTGTGTCTGTCAGCGTAGTGTCCAGAGCATGGAGGCGCTACCAGGAGACAGGCCAGTACATCAGGAGACGTGGAGGAGGCCATAGGAGGGCAACAACCCAGCAGCAGGACTGCTACCTCCACCTTTGTGCAAGGAGGAACAGGAGGAGCACTGCCAGAGCCCTGCAAAATGACCTCCAGCAAGCCACAAATGTGCATGTGTCTACTCAAACGATCAGAAACAGACTCCATGAGGGTGGTATGAGGACCCGACGTCCACAGGTGTGGATTGTGCTTACAGCCCAACACCGTGCAGGACATTTGGCATTTGCCAGAGAACACCAAGATTGGCAAATTCGCCACTGGCGCCCTGTGCTCTTCACAGAAAAAGCAGATTCTCACTGAGCACATGTGACAGACGTGACAGAGTCTGGAGACGCCAAGGAGAACGTTCTGCTGCCTGCAACATCCTCCAGCATGACCGGTTTGGCAGTGGGTCAGTAATGGTGTGGGGTGGCATTTCTTTGGGGGGCCGCACAGTCCTCCATGGGTTCACCAGAGGTAGCCTGACTGCCATTAGGTACCGAGATGAGATCCTCAGGCCCCTTGTGAGACCATATGCTGGTGCGGTTGGTCCTGGGTTCCTCCTAATGCAAGACAATGCTAGACCTCATGTGGCTAGAGTGTGTCAGCAGTTCCTGCAAGACGAAGGCATTGATGCTATTGACTGGCCCGCCCGTTCCCCAGACCTGAATCAAATTGAGCACATCTGGGACATCATGTCTCGCTCCATCCACCAACGCCACGATGCACCACAGACTGTCCAGGAGTTGGCGGATGCTTTAGTAAAGGTCTGGGAGGAGATCCCTCAGGAGACCATCCGCCACCTCATCAGGAGCATGCCCAGGAGTCGTAGGGAGGTCATACAGGCACGTTGAGGCCACACACACTACTGAGCCTCATTTTGACTTGTTTTAAGGACATTACATCAAAGTTGGATCAGCCTGTAGTGTGTTTTTCCACTTTCATTTTGAGTGTGACTCCAAATCCAGACCTCCATGGGTTAATAAATTTGATTTCCATTGATAATTTTTGTGTGATTTTGTTTTCAGCACATTCAACTATGTAAAGAACAAAGTATTTAATAAGAATATTTCATTCATTCAGATCTAGGATGTGTTATTTTAGTGTTCCCTTTATTTTTTTGAGCAGTGTATATATTTTATGTACACAATAAAAACAATAATTGAGTTTTAATAAAATAGTTTTTATGTTAATATGAATTAACAGGATGAACAGTACTACTCACTAGTGCCCTCAGATATTTATGTATATTGCTATTTCCGAACCTCGTCTAACAGGATGCTCTTCTTGAGGTGCTGCTGTACATTTTTTCACGTAGCGCTGTAGGGTACCCTTTGTTCTTGATATATTTACACACATATATATATATATATATATATATATATATATGATACCCCTGAACACACCTTGCCATTATAGCCTGAGGGCCCTGTAGTATAGGACGTGAGATTCAAATAAATTTCTAATAAATATTTATATTTATAATATATGTTGCGGATGCAAGGCGCATCTTCTTACCATATACGATAAAAGTGCGCTGTACGTCGCAAACACTACATCCCTTAAAAGAAAACAAGTACACGTACACATTTATGAGTTCCAAAGCTCATTGATGTATATATTTGATATTAAAAGGATATGCATACAATATAACACATGTACAGTATATATATATGGTTACAGAGTACAATTACATAGAAAGCAGTTGTTACAAAAGAATCCATAAAGTTACAGCCAGCATTCAATTACCCTATTTGCTCAATGCACCGTCCTCTCCATTTTAGAATCTGCCCCAACACCAACAAACAGCAACTGAACAGAACAGCAGCCAGCAAAAAGATAACTTCTTGTGTCTGGGATCAGCTATACACTGTGTATGTTGGGGGAGTACATGTCTTCTGTTATTGGTCCAGGGGAGGGAACTTTCTCATTCATGATGTGTCATTGGTCAGTTCATATGCAAGCAACGTTCAGCCTTGAAGAAGCAGGATGTCTTTTGTTCTAATAAGAGTGACTTTAGCTTTCATACATTTAATCATAACTAATTGTTGCAATGAGCTACAACTTAACCACAGGTATCAAATTAATACACTTGTTAATATGATTATTTTGACATGATTAAGCATGGCATGTTTATCTTGTTCCATTCCATTAATACGTATACATGATGTTATACTCCATTATATAATTTAAAACCTCATAATGTCTAATGCTTGATATGTTTAATTTATGTGTGGTATGAAATATGTGTTGAATGCATATGCTACCATATATCGCTGTGCACGCTGCATGTATTCGCACGCACAGTGACTTATCAGCGTGGAGTTTACATGTGCTGTGTGTGTAATATTTTTTACTTCAACAAGGAGGTGCACTCCCAGAGGCACTGTGGAGTGCAAGAGAGACATTCAGGTAGGTGACTAGTGTATTGGTGGTTGTGACATGCGCAGTTGGATACAGGGGAACAGGGCTGTGTGTGCGTGAGGAGAGGAATAAGGCTGTATAGCATAAATCTGTACACATTGACATAAAGTGCAAATGTGCCCCCCCCCCAAAAAAAAAAACAGACCAAAAATCACTTTGGCCGGTATGTACTAAGCATCGCGTCCACAATGCAGTACATCCTGCCACTTAGCGCATACATACTAATCACAAATGCACTTACAAATGTGAATAGCATCACAAAGGACAGCTCTCCCGACAGCTGTCCTTTGCGATGTGCGTACATCTGGGTTTAGGACACAGTGATGCGATGGCTGCATGGGGGAGGGGACAACTGTGTGGGATCTGATTGGATCCCTCTTAGGGGGAGTTGCGAAAAGAAGCCCATAGGCATTACCCACTGCGTCCAAGCTGCTTGGTACATATGGAAATGCTGTAAAAACCCTATACACTGTTTTTTTTAAATCACATTTTAGGCTTTAGTACATTCTGCCCTTTGTGTGTTAAAAATAAACACCAATGCCAAGTAATATGTGCAAAAAGAATGTGCAAATAGCAGATATGTTATCAATGTCCATATGTTATTCTTGTATCAGAAACATTACCAATGTTTGTCTAACATTCACTTTCAATTTAATATCCAGTGGCTTCTTGCTCGTGCACATGACATGTTACTATAGTCCTCTGCTTGTCTTTAGATATGAAACTATTAGAATTTTCGAGACAAGGCAGAATAGCAGGTCAGTGCTGATGGGAAGCATTACCCAATACAGAACGTATGATAATAACAGCCATCTCACCAGGATCATGATATGTTGTAAGGTGTATAATTCTTCTAATCAGAAATATGCGGCGACCCCCCGTGTTTTGGTTTTGGATTTGTATTAATTTTGGGTTTTGTTCTTATGTGGCATAAACCTGCCTCACGTGTTTTGGTTTTGGATCTGTATTTTATTTGTTTAGATGCTAAAAACTGTTAAAATCCCGTACTTTAGGTCTGTTTTTGTTACTACTGTATTATTAACTTCAATAACATTCATGTCCAGTCATTTGCAGTCAATTTTGACCACCTCAAAGCTCAATGTTTTCATCCACTGTAGTCCAAAGGCAGAGCAGCAGCACAAACACACGGCTGTTTATAGCACATCTATGAAATATTGCCACATTGCAGTGGCAGAAAAGTGGTGCAAGGTGGGAATTGTCTTTGGGCCCTCCCACCTACCCTTAAGTTGGATATTAACGAAAGCACATGCATAGTTTAATGAACCAAGAGCTTCAGTGAAAGGGACTGACACTGTTGTGGCATTGTTGAAGTGCTTTTGTCTGTTTGGATTCCCATAAAACAAGCTACAAATGGGAGTAAGGCAGTCACTCTGGTTCGTCTTCATCACCAGTGAGTCTCTTGGGAAACCTACATCAAGTTTTTTCCTGGCAGCAGCAATTGCAGGAGAAACTGAAGGAGGAGACGTCATTGCGTCATGTGCCCCTTGAGCTGTAACTTAGTAAAAAAAAAGCTATTTGCATCTCTTTTCAGATGATCTCTTGATCTGTGTCAGTAAAGCTGGGCATACACTATACAATTATCTGGCAGATAATCTGTGGTTGGAATGAAAACCTGGTAATGGATGAAAGCAATTGACAATCAAAGATCTGCTACCAAACACTGGAAAATGAACAAAACCTGTCCATGATTTAACCAATTTGTGTAAACGACAGGTTTTGACCATTTTTCAGTATTTGGTAGCAAATTATCGATTGTCAGTTGCTCACATCCATTACCAGGTTTTCATTACAACCATAGATTATCTGCCAGATAATTATATAGTGTATGCCCAATTTTAGAAAGAAATACATTACTTACAACTTAATCCTAGGATTAGGTATGGTTGTCAAAATGACCTGGCATTTTGTGTTACATACTGTATTGCTGCTGGTGATACTCCCACCAAGTGTGCTGTCACAGTCATGTAATCTTTAGATTGACCAGTACTACTTGTACACATATATGTTGTTAAGTGGACAGTGGGTACAATGGCATTTTGTAGGCAAACCATTTTTTTTGTGAGATGAAATTTGGTAGCGGGGATACAGGACCTCAATTAATTGTCTTTAACCAGATGCATTAATGGCAGATATAGGCTGCAGATCTAATATTAGTATAGCCATCATGGCAGGCTCAGCGCTACCTGCTCAGCAAGGTCTGCAAAGCATGGATGCGCTGGCTTGGAGAGGCACTCTCCCCGCTCCGTGATCTTGCTGATGCTCACAGTTGCTGCCGGCTGCCATCGCCTGTCACATCCATGCAGCAGTGGTGCCGGCATTGTGGACCCGCGGACATTAGTACCCCCCCTCCTCTGAAGTTTAGCATCCCCTTGCCCAGGTCCAACACTACACAGCGCCTGTCACACTCAGAAAGCAGCAATGCGGGCAGCACGGACTCATGGCCATTAGCACCCCTCCGTCCCACCCTCCAGAGCATCCCTCTGACAACGCTTACATCCGCGGCTGAGGGGTAGCAGCGTGTCCTTAACACCTGCCCTGGCTCTGCCACTAAAGAGTTCCAGATCACCACCAACTTCAGCACCAAACAGCGCTACAGCACCTCCATATCCTGGCTCTCCAAAGCCCAGACACCCATCCACCGGGACCTGCTGGTGCAAGAGGCCATGTCTGCCCCTTCGCCCAGCCCATGGCATCGACCCCATGCCTGTCAACTGTCTGCCCCACGGAACACACACAAGAGGAATCTTTATGAAATGGACAGCCTGTCCAGCTCCCCAGAGTGTATAAGCAGCATAGCCAGTGAGGCCCAAGTCCCGTTCATCAACACCGGGTGCACCATCAGGATGAGAGAAAAACCTGTACCAGAATGAGCTACAGATAATTTCCTAGTGGGTGCTAGGGGAGGGAAGCAGTGGTTGGGCCCCTGAGCCATATACATTGTGATACTTGGGTTTGGAGGTGTCTGTCCTGTGCCCTTGACTCCTTGCAGACTCTGATAATTGGGGTGAGTGGTGGTGTGTTTGTAGTTGAACTGTCTTATGTCACTGAGCACTGTATACTCTAATAATGTACTTGAGTATGAGTGGTCTGTCCTGTGACCCTGACCACTGCACACTCTGATAATTGGGGATGGGGCAGTGGAGGTTTTAAGTGCGGGATGGTGAGTGGCAGGGACACAGGGAGCAGCACATAAACACGCACACATATACATACATACACTCACTATCACTCTCTATAGAGGGGCTCTACCTGGTGCAATGTGTATAAGGGGCTACCCGGCTCAGTGTGTATAAGGAGTTTCCTGGCATAACATGTATAAGAGGCTCTAACTGTCGTAACATGCAAAAGCGACTCTACCTGGTGAAACGTGTAAGGGGCTCTGGCTGGCGCTATGTTTAAGGAGCTCTTCCTGCCATAACGTGTGTAAGGGGCTCTACTTGGTGTAACGTGTATAAAAGGGGCTCTACCTGGTGTAAGGTGTATAAAAGAAACTCTACCTTGCGTAGCATGTATAAAAGTGGCTCTACCTGGCGTAGAGTACATAAAAGGGGCTCTACCTGGCATAATGTGTGTAAGGGTCTCTACCTGGCGTGACGTGTATAACAGGGGCTCTACCTAGCGTAGCATGTATTAAAGGGGATCTACCTGGTGTAACGTGTATAAAAGGGGCTCTACCTGGAGTAACGTGTATAAAAGGGGCTCTACCTGGTGTAATGGATATAAGGGGCTCTACCTGGCATGTATAAGGGGTACTAGTGTGTGGTGTAATATGACTGACAGACACTACTGTGCGGTGTAATATGATTTGGTACTATTCTGTGGCCATGCCCCTTCCCCATTAAGTCATGCCCCTATATTTTTGGCGTGCGCCTACGCCACACATTGTACCTGTTTTCAATAGGGGAGCACCAAAAGAAATGTTCACCCTGGATGACCCAAGGTCTAGAACTGGCTCTGATGGGTGGGGGTGGGGAGGGGGGGGTCTGTCTTGTGTCCCTGACCCCAGCACACTCTGATAACTGGGGCACAAAAATTATAGTTTGCAGGAAGGCGCCGAGCACCCCAGGGCCGACCCTGCATCATGGCTTCAGTGATCCACTGTGCAACTGGATGGCAGCTTTTATATTTGCTTTCTTTTGTAAAGAGATTGTTTTACAGTCAATTGTTTGAAACCTCTAATAGTCTTTTTGGTCCCCTTCTGGGATGAAGATTTAACCCCAACAGTAGCAGTCCTGAATAGGAGAGGAGTCAGTTAGCCTCAGCAAATTAGATGCAAGAGGACAACTTCCAATCATTGATGTGGATATTGGTAATGCAAGGTGTGGGCGGTGAAGATTGCATGTGCTGAAATCTAGCTGAGAGATGGAAGCTAGCTGATGCTAGACTGCATGATATTATTTTTGCAGATTTTTCAGATGTTGACAAAAACTTCATGAAATTGCGGCAAATTACATAAAATGGACGAGGTTCCTAGAGGATTAATGCCTCTACCTCTATTTACTTTGGCTTTACCAACACTACAGATGGCTTGACAATTGATGTCAGGATTTGGGTAAAAATAATTCCACATGTATGAGGTGGATTTTTTAGTCTTATGCCCAGGCATGAAAATGGCTTTTTATAACGGGCAAGAACTGCTGCAACTGATGCCTGACTTACACAAACAACATCCTCATCATCAACAACCTCATTAACGGTATCGACTACACTCATCCTGTTGCACTTCCACAGTGGCATCCTCAGTTTCTACGTTACCATCTATACTTGTGATGCTCATCCCCACATTTTCAGAGGGTACAGAAATGGCAGAAGCAGGCTTCTTTATGAGTACAGTATCATTGTCAGACTCACACATAGCTAACATGGATGCCCTTAGACTCTCCTCAGGGATTTGTGATGTTTCTGAACACAGTTTGTTCTTCAGCTTTAGTGTTTTTATTCCGCTCTTATTTGCCTGTTTTACATTTGACACCTCTTCTAGACTCTGAGAGAAAAGGTGTTACATCATTATGTGAAGAAGATGCCTGATTGACAGCAGTTCTAGAACCACCCATTGCACATAAAGGCCAAGGCCTGAGCCTTTCCTTGCCACTGTGTGTGGTGAATGGCATATTGGCAATTTTATGTTTTTTGGTAGTAAACTGTCCCTGTATTGTAAAATATTGTTTTAATTTCAGGTGCCCTTTCTTAAACACTCTATGCATGTGAGCACAGGCTTAACTAGATGCTGAAGTACTAATATCACGATCATCATGACTCCTGTGTACTAGCCAATGAGAGTATGCTTAGGAGTGGGAAGCCTAATGCTGGGTTCTGCATGGTGGCTGTAGTATACACTGCCGCTGCCAATCCTGAACACACACCAACACATATATAACATACATCTACACACATATATGTATATGTGCTTAGCGTTCCTCCCCTGCACAAGGTAGTTGGTGCTATGGAGGCACACGTACATTTTTCACCCTAATTCTACTTAGCATTTGCTCGGGCATGCCTACATGCAGCAACAATGGGACAGGTTTCCATAAACCACATGTGGTTTGCCTTAAACAGAATGTGATTCAAAAGTAAGAAATTGTCATACAAAAATAAAGACATTTGATACATTTATCCCACAGTGAAGGACCACATAATGTTTTGATGGCTGTTGCTGTTTTGGTTCTGGTATGAATGGTCGACCATGTTAAAGTCGACATTCATTAGGTCGACCATTATTGGTCGATATAGACATGGTCGACATTGCCAAATAGTCGACACATGGAAATGGTCGACGCGGGACAGGTCGACACATGAAAAGGTCGACTTTTTTAACTGTTTGGTGTAACGCGTCCACTTGCATGGCTCGCTGCGCTCGGCACAGGTTACCGTTCCCAATCGTAGTCCATGTGGATGGTAAAGTATGAAAAAGTTACAAATCTCATTTTTTTTAAAGAAAAAGCCATGTCGACCTTTTCATGTGTCAACAAGTCATGTGTTGACCATTTTCATGTGTCGATCATATGTCCATGTCGACCATGTCAATGTCAAACAAATAGTGTACATAAAATATACACATAAAGATGTAATGCAGTACTCAGAAAGACATATAAACACAATTCTAACAATTGTTTTACAACAGATAACAGTCATTCATAAAAGTGTGTTAGTGCCACTCATCACATGACTTTGTGCCGGTTTTTAAGGTTTAGTAATATGCATTAAGGCCAGATGGTATATGGCCGTTGTGCCCTTTATCTCTGTGGCTATTGATGCCATCTACTGCTTCATAGTTATCCGATATGAGCAGAGAAACAGTAGTACTTACACAAGTTCCTCCAAGTGCTTCCAAATCTGGTGCTAGATTAGCCCGTGGTTTGTTCCTCTTATGACTGAATGGACGTGACTGGTCTATAATGTGATGTTCTGACAAAGGCAAAGTGAAACAGTTTTTCTATGCTAGGACTAGAGTGAAGAATGAGGATGATACTTAAGTCTTTGCTGCTGATTCTGGTGCTGAAGCTGATGTCAGAATGGACACCTGAGATCAACTAATAAATATGTTAAAACAGATGCACTAACACATTGGATGCAGATGCAGCCATAGCTCTAGTGATCTGCTGTGCAATAGGGGAACCAAGTCACACATGAAAATTATTTTTTTCACAGTCAATTGATAATTGTAAATTACATACTGTATAAAAGGTTCACTAAAAAATGATGAATTGTCTTAGCGTTCCCCTCTCTTAGCGTTCCCCTCTCTTAGCGTTCCTCTCTCTTAGCATTCCCTTCTATTAGGATAAGTAAGGGCAGTCCTAACTCGGGGCATCTTTTGAGAGTTAGGGGCCCATGAGCAGACCCTGAGTAGGCCTTCCCCCCAGCATATGCATAGTGTAGGCTCTGGAATTGCTTCAAAGCCTACTGCACATGTTTTGTCTACTGGAGATCGCTTCAGCAGTGGCTGCAAGGTAAGTATATTTAATGGGTACAGGTTGTGTAGTGTGGACCCCCCAGATCTAGGGCCCCAGATACACTATGTGCCCTGTACCTAACAAACAATTACTGTTCTTGGGGATATAATAACACATTTAGGGTGTACAGTATTTTTCCATTGTCACTTCTCAAGGATTGTTAATGCTGTAAAAAACATATGCTCAATAAGGACAGTCAAATAGGAAAATCCAATTTCTCTAACGTCCTTGAGGATGCTGGGACTCCGTAGGACCATGGGGAATAGACGGGCTCCGCAGGAGATAGGGCACTTTAAGAAAGCTTTGGATTCTGGGTGTGCACTGGCTCCTCCCTCTATGCCCCTCCTCCAGACCTCAGTTTTTACACTGTACCCAGAGCGAGATGGGTGCACTGCAGGGAGCTCCCCTGAGTTCTCTGCCTAGAAAGCATTTTTGTTTGGATTTTTTCTAAATTTTTACAGGGAGCACTGCTGGCAACAGGCTCCCTGCATCGAGGGAATGAGGAGAGAGGGCAGACCTTCTTAATTGATAGGCTCTGCTTCCTCGGCTGCTGGACACCATTAGCTCCAGAGGGGGTGAACACAGGTTCTTACTGGGCGTCCACCCCCAGAGCCGCGCCGCCGTTCTCCTCACAGAGCCAGAAGAAACGAAGTCAGAAGACGTCTCAGGCGGCAGAAGCCTTCAGAGCTTCACTGAGGTAACGCACAGCACCGAAGCTGTGCGTCATTGCTCCCATACACCTCACATACTCCGGTCACTGTAAGGGTGCAGGGCGCAGGGGGGGCGCCCCGGGCAGCAATATAACACCTCTCTTATGGCAAAAGACAATATACATGTACAGGTGGGCACTGTACATGTATATATAAGAGCCCCCGCCATTTTTTAATAACTTTGAGCGGGACAGAAGCCCGCCGCCGAGGGGGCGGGGCTTCTCCCTCAGCACCACTCACCAGCACCATTTTCTCTCCACAGCACCGCTGAGAGGAAGCTCCCCGGACTCTCCCCTGCTTACACACGGTGAAGGGGTGCTTAAAAGAGAGGGGGGGGCACATAATTGGCGGATAACATATTATACAGCGCGGCTGGGGGAAAAACATTTTGTGTTGTTGTCTCCAGGGTCATTGCGCTGGGGTGTGTGCTGGCATACTCTCTCTCTGTCTCTTCAAAGGGCCTTAAAGGGGATACTGTCTTCAGAAAAGAGTTTCCTTGTGTGTGTGTGAAGTGTGTCGGTACGCGTGTGTCGACATGTTTGACGAGGAAGGCTTGCTTAATGTGGAGGGGGAGTGCTTGAATGTCATATCGCCGTCGGCAGCGCCGACACAAGAATGGATGGATATGCTGAATGTCTTAAATGCAAATGTCAATCTGTTGCATAAAAGGTTAGACAAGGCTGAAGCTAGGGATCAGTCAGGTAGCCAGACCATGGCTGTCCCTGTGGCGCCAGGACCTTTGGGGCCTCAGAAGCGCACCATATCCCAGATCGATGACACAGATACCGACACGGATACTGACTCTAGTGTCGACTATGAAGATGCAAAATTACAGCCGAAGGTGGCAAAAGGTATTCGGTACATGATTATTGCCATTAAAGAGGTTTTGCATATTACTGAGGAACCCTCTGTCCCCGACACGAGGGTACACATGTATAAAGGGAAAAAGCCTGAGGTCACCTTTCCGTCCTCATATGAGCTGAGCGAATTGTGCGAAATGGCTTGGGAATCTCCAGATAGGAGACCACAAGTTCCCAAAAGGATTCTTATGGCGTATCCTTTTCCACAAACGGATAGGATACGATGGGAATCTTCGCCTACAGCAGACAAGGCGCTGACACTCTTATCCAAAAAGGTGGCACTGCCTTCTCAGGATACGGCTTCCCTCAAGGATCCTGCTGATCGCAGGCAGGAAATTACCATAAAGCACATTTACACTCATTCAGGTACTATTGTTAGACCGGCTATGGCGTCGGCCTGGGTTTGTAGTGCTGTGGTGGCATGGGCAGATTCCTTATCTACGGAGATTGACACCTTAGATAGGGATGCCATTTTAATGACCATAGGGCATATCAGAGATGCTGCCTTGTATATGAGAGATGCTCAAAGAGACATTTGTTTATTAAGCTCCAGAATAAACGCTATGTCTATTTCTGCTAGGCGGCTCTTGTGGACCCGACAGTGGACGGGAGACGCCGATTCAAAGCGGCATATGGAGTCCTTGCCTTACAAAGGGGAGGAGTTGTTTGGAGACAGCCTCTCGGACCTTGTCTCTACTGCTACGGCGGGTAAGTCGAATTTCTTACCTTATGTCCCCCCGCAGCATACAAAAAAGGCACCTCATTATCAAATGCAGTCCTTTCGTTCCAATAAGAGAAAGAAGGTACGGGTATCGTCCTTTGTTGCCAGAGGAAAAGGCAAGGGAAAAAGGCTGCACACAGCTAGTTCCCAGGAGCAGAAGTCCTCCCCTGCATCTGCAAAGTCCACCGCATGACGCTGGGGCTTCCCGGGGGGAGGCAGATCTAGTGGGGGCTCGTCTACGGTTTTTCAGCCACGTCTGGGTTCGCTCGCAGGTGGATCCCTGGGCATTAGAGATTGTTTCTCAGGGATACAGACTGGAATTCGAAGACTTGCCTCCTCGCTGGTTTTTCAAATCGGCTCTGCCGGCTTCCCCGTCAGAGAGGGAGCTAGTGTTGGCAGCAATACAAAAATTGTATATTCAACAGGTGATTGTCACAGTTCCTCATCTCCAGCAAGGAGAGGGATATTACTCAACCCTGTTTGTGGTCCCGAAACCAGACGGTTCGGTCAGACCCATTTTAAATCTAAAATCCCTGAACCTTTACTTGAAGAGGTTCAAGTTCAAAATGGAATCACTCAGGGCGGTCATCGCCAGCCTGGAGGGGGGGATTGGATGGTGTCCCTGGACATAAAAGATGCTTACCTTCATGTTCTGATATTCCCCCCTCACCAGGCGTTCCTGAGATTTGCAGTGCAGGACTGTCACTACCAATTTCAGACGTTGCCGTTTGGGCTTTCCACAGCCCCGAGAATTTTCACCAAGGTAATGGCGGAAATGATGGTGCTTCTGCGCAGGCAGGGTGTCACAATTATCCCATACTTGGACGATCTCCTCATAAAGGCGAGATCTCGGGAGAAGTTGCTAGACAGCGTGTCTCTGTTCATGAAGACGTTGCAGTTACACGGCTGGATTCTCAATATACCGAAGTCCCAGCTAGTCCCTACAACGCGTCTGACCTTTTTGGGCCTGATTCTAGACACGGACCAGAAAAAGGTTTTTCTTCCGATCGAAAAGGTTCAGGAGCTCATAGCCCTGGTCAGGAACCTATTAAAGCCAAATAAAAGGTTTCGGTGCATCATTGCACACGGGTTCTGGGGAAGATGGTAGCTTCATACGAGGCCATCCCCTTCGGCAGGTTCCATGCGAGGACTTTTCAATGGGACCTCTTGGACAAGTGGTCCGGGTCCCATTTACAAATGCATCAAAGGATCACCCTGTCTCCCAGGACCAGGGTGTCTCTCCTGTGGTGGCTGCACAGTGCTCACCTACTAGAGGGTCGCAGGTTCGGCATTCAGGACTGGGTCCTGGTGACCACGGACGCAAGCCTCCGAGGCTGGGGAGCAGTCAAACTGGGAAGAAATTTCCAAGGTCTCTGGTCAAATCTAGAGACTTGTCTCCACATCAACGTCCTGGAGTTGAGGGCCATATACAAAGCCCTGCGTCAAGCAGAGGAATTGCTTCGGGACAAACCGGTTCTGATTCATTAAGACAATGTCACGGCAGTGGCTCATGTAAACCGCCAAGGCGGAACGCGGAGCAGAGTGGCCATGACAGAAGCGACCAGGATTCTACGTTGGGCGGAAGGCCATGTAAGCACACTATCAGCAGTGTTCATCCCGGGGGTGGACAACTGGGAAGCGGACTTCGTCAGCAGGCACAACCTGCATCCGGGAGAGTGGGGACTTCATCAAGAAGTCTTCGCACAGATCACGGGTCGGTGGGGACTGCCTCAAATAGACATGATGGCGTCCCGTGTCAACAAAAAGCTAAAGCGGTATTGCGCCAGGTCAAGGGACCCTCAGGCGGTAGCGGTAGACGCTCTGGTGACACCTTGGGTGTTCAGATCGGTCTATGTGTTTCCTCCTCTTCCTCTCATACCCAAGGTGTTGAGAATAATAAGAATAAGCAGGGTCAGTACAATCCTCATTGTTCCAGATTGGCCACGGAGGACTTGGTATCCGGAGCTGCAAGAGTTGCTCACAGAAGATCCGTGGCCTCTTCCTCTAAGGCAGGACCTGCTGCAGCAGGGGCCTTGTCTGTTCCAAGACTTACCACGGCTGCGTTTGACGGCATGGCGGCTGAATGCCTGATCCTAGCAGAAAAAGGGATTCCGGAGGAGGTCATTCCTACCCTGATCAAGGCTAGGAAAGACGTGACGTTGAAACATTATCACCGTATATGGCGAAAATATGTTTCTTTGTTGTGAGGCCAGGGCGGCTCCTACGGAGGAGTTCCATTTGGGCCGTCTACTTCACTTCCTTCAAACGGGAGTGAATTTGGGCCTAAAATTAGGGTCCATAAAGGTCCAAATTTCGGCCTTATCCATTTTTTTTCAAAGAGAATTGGCCTCTATTCCTGAAGTACAGACTTTTGTGAAGGGAGTGCTGCATATTCAGCCTCCCTTTGTACCTCCGGTGGCGCCTTGGGATCTTAACGTGGTGTTACGTTTCCCCAAGTCACCTTGGTATGAACCACTCAAAACAGTGGAGTTGAAATACCTCACGTGGAAAGTGGTCATGTTGTTGGCGTTAGCTCCGGCAAGGCGTGTTTCAGAATTGGCGGCTTTATCACATAAAAGCCCATACTTGGTTTTTCACGTGGATAGGGCAGAGTTGAGGACTCGTCCTCAATTTCTGCCAAAAGTGGTCTCATCTTTTCATGTGAACCAACCTATTGTCGTGCCTGTGGCTACACGGGACTTGGAGGATTCCGAGTCCTTGGATGTGGTCAGGGCTTTGAAGATTTACGTGACCAGAACGGCTAGGATCAGGTAGACTGAAGCTCTGTTTGTTCTGTATGCGGCCAACAAGGTTGGCGCTCCTGCTTCAAAGCAGACTATTGCTCGCTGGATCTGTAACATGATTCAGCAGGCGCATTCTACGGCAGGATTGCCATTGCCTAAATCGGTTAAGGCCCATTCCACTAGGAAGGTGGGCTCTTCCTGGGCGGCTGCCCGAGGGGTCTCGGCATTACAGTTGTGCCGAGCAGCTACTTGGTCGGGGTCAAACACCTTTGCAAAGTTCTATAAGTTTGATACCCTGGCTGAGGAGCACCTCCTATTTGCTCAGTCGGTGCTGTAGAGTCACCCGCACTCTCCCGCCCGTTTGGGAGCTTTGGTATAATCCCCATGGTCCTTACGGAGTCCCAGCATCCTCAAGGACGTTAGAGAAAATAAGGTTTTACTTACCGGTAAATCTATTTCTCGTAGTCCGTAGAGAATGCTGGGCGCCCGTCCCAAGTGCGGACTTCTTCTGCAAGACTTGTATATAGTTATTGCTTACATAAGGGTTATGTTATAGTTTATCGGTTGAACCGAGGCTATGTTCTTGTTCATACTGTTAACTGGGTAGTTTATCACAAGTTATACGGTGTGATTGGTGTGGCTGGTATGGATCTCGCCCTTAGATTTACAAAAATCCTTCCTCGTACTGTCCATCTCTTCTGGGCACAGTTTTCCTAACTGAGGTCTCGAGGAGGGGCATAGAGGGAGGAGCCAGTGCACACCCAAAATCCAAAGCTTTCTTAAAGTGCCCTATCTCCTGCGGAGCCCGTCTATCCCCATGGTCCTTACGGAGTCCCAGCATCCTCTATGGACTACGAGAAATAGATTTACCGGTAAGTAAAATCTTATTATTTACATATTTAATTCTAAATAGCTTCAATTGTAGATCTTATATTGTTGGGTATGAAATACTGGTTGACGGGATGCCAGCAGTCACATGAGCGACAGAAGCACCCCGACAATGAGGATCCTGACACCGGACAGGAGTAAGTGTTTTACCCCTCTCCTCTCCTTACCCTATGGTGGTGTCAGCTAGGGCTAACCTTCCGAGGGTGGTGGCTAGGGCTACTCCCCCCCCCCCCCCCAGTGCCTAACCCTCTTCCTCTTGAACCTAACCCTAACCTGAACTCCGATACTTGCCTTCAGTATGTCGGCTGTTGGTGTTCCGGTCTACTGAGTGATGTCGGGATTCCGTCATCGGTCACATGACCGAAACGCTGGGATGCCGAACACATCCCCTTTTATTATGGAGGTGATATATCAAGCCGTAAAAAGTGTGGAGAAGTTGCTTATAGCAACCAGTTTCTAGATAGCATAAAAAGCACATTCTATCAAACTATAGGGGGAAGCTGATTGGTTGCCATAAGCAAATTCACCACTTGTCCGCTACTCCACTCTTTTCACTGTTTGATACACCTTCATATGTAAACAGAAAAAACTAAATCCTTGTTCTTACAGCATGATATCTCCCACACTCACACAAATACTCTACATTACACAATAACCCCATGAAATGTAAAACTGCAACTTCCATTGAACATACTGTAGATACAATTGGCTGATGCAAAGGTAAATGCAAGTCTGTTCTGCTGATGGACCCTGCAGTTTTTAGAACTGTGATTGCTCCATAGCTAAATGCAAGAGGGTGGGAAGGGGGGAGGGGGGGTCAGTGGCGTCACAAGGTGGGTACGGGGTTGGGGGGTGGCCCGCACCCAGGTGTGACACCTAGAAGGGGTGACACCAATCTGGGGGCTCTTCCACAGTGACAGAAGCCAGGTGCTGCAGTGTGAAAGTCTGCTACAGCACCTGGCTCCTGTCATAGCAGAGGAGCCGACAGCGCTGCAGACAGTCTCCGGGGGCAGCCCAGCATCTCCAGAGATACTGGGCACTCCCCCCAGAGTGACGATCCGTGAGGCCATGCCCCCTTTATTGGTGGCCACTCCCCTTTTTTGTAGCCAGCGCTGGCATATCAAGGGTGCGAGCCGGGTGTCACCACACCTGGTGACGCCTCTGGGGAGGGTGACATCAAAATACCAGCTTGACCACAGTGACAGGGAGCCAAGTGTTGTAGTGTGACATTCTCCATCAGTGCCTTGCTTCTATAACTGATGAGCAGCCAGCAGTGCAGGCATAGCAGGGGGTAGCCCGGCAGCTCCGGGAATGCTAGGCATGCCCCAGGAGTGATGTAAATGAGTGACTTCCTGCAAGGCCATACCCCTGGATAGAAGTAAACACTGCTTTCCTGTGAGGCCACGCCCCTTACTGTGAGTCCATGCCCCTTTTCAGGCATGCATGGGGTGCTATTTGCCATACCGGGTGTCACCGACCTCAGGGCTGCCACTAGGTGGAATTGCTTTGTTATGCAGAGCTGTGTGTACACAGACATCCATCTGTTTTCAGATGTATCTCTTGCAGCAGGGATAGCTATGTAACCCAGCACATGGAGAGGAGTGATGTGGATGCAGAGATATGTAATATTGATATAGCCTACTGGGATGGTGGTCCCAATAGGTGCACAGCAGATGGGAAAATGACTGTTAGGCCAAGTAGAGGTTTTTTGGTAAATAGTAACAGCACAGAAACACAGTGGTAATGTAGTGATTGATAGCAGTGACCAGAGGTAATGCAGTGGTGGCTATTACTGCATACCTCCCAACTGTCCCGATTTTTGCGGGACAGTCCCATTTTGTTTAGGGACTGTCCCGCTGTCCCACCCACGGGCCACAATGTCCTGCAGTGGGGGGGGGGGGGGGGGGGCAGTTGTGAGGCTCTATCTCTCGCTGCCCTGCTTAGCAGAGCAGCGGTGAATAGATGCTGTGCGCATGCGCACAGTGTCTATTCAGTGTCAGTGCAGACAGAGGGAGAGAGGGCATGCCAGCAGCTCACGGAGCGCTGGGCATGCCCCCTCAGTGACGAAAACGGGGCGTGGCTCGCGGTCGCGGGTCCTCCACAAAGCCACGCCCCCTTTTCTTAGGTCATGCCCCTTTTTCGGGAGCGCGCGCGTGTGTCCCTCTTTGTAAGTCTGAAAAGTTGGGAGGTATATTACTGTAACACTCTACCAGGGTCAGACTGGCCCACAGGGGTACCAGGGAAACCACTGGTAGGCCCCACTGCCTGAGTGCCCACTCCTTCCTCTAAGGATCAGGTTCCAGACTGTGCACTTGTATTATACATGGTAGATATGTTGCCTTACACTGCAATAGACTGTTGTGTATTTCAAGCCTCTGTGGAGGCTGGCCACACCTCCTTTGTAGGCTGGCCACACTCTTAAGTATGGGCCCCTATCACTGCATTCCCCCGGTAGGCCCTTCATGCCCCAGTCTGACACTGCACTCTACACAGTGAAATGGCTGTGGTTGGTACATGTGCAGTAGCACATCAGGTCAGAGGTGAGACTTCTCTGCAGACTCTGGGTCCTTATTCCTAGAATGTATGCCCAAGGAGGAGACAGTGCCTGAGTGCATTCTGCTGTACACTAGCATATAATACTCAGGCGGGGCTGCTTATGAGAGGTGGGGTTCCCTGTGCAGTCTGCATGTGGGACCCCTTCTCTCCTACGCAGGGGCGTAGCCAGAACTTTGTGGGCCCCATAGCAGCAATTTGAAGGGGCCCCATCTCAATGCTTCTAGAGACATCTCTCTGTAGCAGTTGATAATTGTATGCCCCATAATAGTGCCCTACTTAATCTTCTAAACCATAGTAGTGCTCTAGATTATTTTATGAACTGAAGTAGTGCCCCAGTTTACATTATGCCACATGATATACAGTGTCCCCAAATAATATGTTGCCACATTACAGTGCCCCCCAGCTCATATTATGCCACACTATGGTGCCTCCACTTCATATTGTGCCTCATTACAATGCCCCAATTTATATTATAGTATGAACATTATAATGCCCCCCAGTGTATTTTATACCACATTACAATTACCAGGTCCAAGGGCATAACTAGATGTGTCCACATACATCTGTGCTATATCCCGCCATGTATGGCACAGTTTTGAATGCCATGGACTCAGAAATTTAGCCATGCCTTGTGATTTGTCTTAATTTGCTTCTTTATAATGTTACTTTATACATATTCTATTATGGCAAACCAAATTTTTAAAATTCATCCGCTCGCTACTCGTGAAAAACAGCTTAGCCATGTTTTGCATGTTGTGCCAAATTGGTAAAAAAGCAAAGATGTAAGTGAACACATCTGTATATTGTAGGCTCCAAGGCAAAAGTTTGTAAAGATCCCTATGAACCAACCAGTGGTGAAAAAAGTATATAATGTGTAACTGTGACAGGGAAGGTGGGCCCCTCTCAGCTCTGGGCCCCATAGCAGCTGCACTCCCTGCACCTATGGTAGCTACGCCCTTGCTCCTACTGAAAGGTCCATTCCTCACCTACTTAAGGTGAGCATGGGAAACAACTAAGAAAACACACATTTTGAAAGACCCCATTTATTGGTACTCTGGACTCTTCCTATTCTCTTTGCACATACTGTACATAAAGTGTGTTCATGTGGGAGCAGCTCTCACTGGCTGTCTTATTGTTTTTTTGGTGTATATTGGTGGAGTGGTGACCCTTGGCTTGGACCAGAGGTGTCGGAACGGGAAGGAGGGGAGAGGGGCAAACATAAGAGAGGTGCCGGTTTACAGGAGTGATGTGTGGTCAGGTGAAAAGCCATACATTACATCCTTCGTGCAGTGGCAGACTTCTCATGTTGTATAATGTGCTCCCCAGCGGCCAGCCTCATCTTTAACATGAAGATGGTGCTTGATGCCTGCACAGCTGCTGCGGTCACAGGCTTCACCTACCCCCACTGTACCTGGGACTCCCGGCCTCGTTTTTCATGGTGTCACCACCTCCGTCTCTTCCTTCGAGTGGTACCACCTCTTCCGCCCCAGTGGCTCTGCCGTCAGGGGTCAAAAAAGATTAAGGGGGACATTTACTAAGCAGTGATAAGAGCGGAAAAGTGAGCCAGTGAAGAAGTTGCCTGTGGCAACCAATCAGCACTGAAGTAACATCTATTATTTGCATACTATAAAATTATACAGAGCTGCTGATTGGTTGATGGGGCAACTTCTCCACTGGCTCACTTCTCCGCTCTTATCACTGCCTAGTAAATGGCCTCCTATATCTTGCCCCCCCCCAACCTAAAACGTTCTGATTCCCCTGGATGGGACCCTTGCTGCTGAATGCAGAGCGCAGGTTATAACACACTTCTGCCTTTGTAGTCATTTAATTCTGTTCTACTCAATACTGATAAAAAATATCTGTGCATCTTTTATTTCTTTGGGTGATTACAAAATATAGGTCCACTAGAACCACAAGCTTTTTAGGGCACTGGTTTCGGCCCTCATTCCGAGTTGATCGGTCGCAAGGCGAATTTAGCAGAGTTACACACGCTAAGCCGCCGCCTACTGGGAGTGTATCTTAGCATCTTAAAATTGCGACCGATGTATTCTCAATATTGCGATCACAAACTACTTAGCAGTTTTAGAGTAGCTCCACACTTACTCTGCCTGTGCGATCAGTTCAGTGCTTGTCGTTCCTGGTTTGACGTCACAAACACACCCAGCGTTCGCCCAACCACTCCCCCGTTTCTCCGGCCACTCCTGCGTTTTTTCCGGAAACGGTAGCGTTTTCAGCCACACGCCGATAAAACGCCGTGTTTCCGCCCAGTAACACCCATTTCCTGTCAATCACATTACGATCGCCGGAGCGATGAAAAATCCGTGAGTAAAAATACTATCTTCACAGCAAAGATACTTGGCGCAGTCGCAGTGCGAATATTGCGCATGCGCACTAAGCGGAATTTCACTGCGATGCGATGAAAAATACAGAGCGACCGACTCGGAATGAGGGCCTTCATTTCTTAGGCCTGCTGCCTCTTATGCTGGATGTCTCCAATGCATTTGCAGCTATATCAAATTAGAACTATACAGGGTTTATTTATTAACAAGGTACTGTGAAATCTACTTAGATGAACAATGACAGTTCAAGTCGTTGCACTTGGGTAATATAGGTGTGTGATGATTATCATCATTTGCATCACGTATAGGGTGATATCTATGGCATATCTCTACTATTGTCTAATACATATAAAACCACAACTTCCTATAATCATTATATAAAAAGGAGAATGCAGATCACTGGAAGCTACAGACACCTGAAGGACCTCCAGAATTGTGAAGGCACAAAGGGTTCCGTCCTCTGAAAAGGTAAAACATTCAAAGTTCCACATCAGCATTGATAACCAAAGAGAAGAACTTGAAATGACTATTATTTATTATTTTCCCCAGCAGACATGTTCCGTCTTCCGTTACTGCAAGTATTTGTGTTTTACAAATGTTCTACTTATTCACATTTATCTTTTATATAGTTCACTAAAGATTAAGCTCAGGCTGGCGAAATCACAGGGCAGCACTGTGATAAGCTGCCTTCTGACCAGCATTCTCTGCCCCCTGGCAGAGGAAACTGTGCAGGGACCCGGCAGTGTGATCAGCTCTGATCACTGGTAAGAAGAAAAATGAAAAGTAAATATATATATATATAAATATATACTTACTAGTCCAGGGAACCGGGGATCGGTGCTCCGTTGTGGGCTGCCGGGCGCAGGGTCCTTTATGTGCTGCGCTGTGACCCCTGGTGCAGTAGAGTGGTGCTGCAAAACTGCAGATCACTTAACAGCACTGGGGGTCACAGCAGCTCACAGTATCTGGTGCCTGGCAGCCCTGCAGGAGCAACTATGACTGGCTCCCTGGACTGGTGAGTATATTTACCGTGCGGGCGGGAGGTCCACGGCACGGAGGGTAGTTGTGATGGGGGGGTTGACCTGGCGGCGGTGGTAGCTTGCAAGCTCTGTCTCTGCATGCGATAATAGATATAGCCATGTAAAGTAATCAATTACCGTAGTGCGGATTCGGGTGATTTTAACACCTGACAACCGTATCCTTGGATGCGGATGGTGATAAATAGGCCCCTTAGAGGGATATAAAGTATAGAAGAAAAAAAAGGTAGGGGCTGTATCTAGGAGCAGGGGTGTAGCGAGGGTGGCTCCAGTGGTGCACAAGCTCCAGGCGCCTGCAAATTAAGAGGGCACATTGCTGCCTCTAGCTGTCCCGTGGACCGCTGTACAGACAGCCGCAGAGCAGGACGGAGGATACATTGACTCAGACTCTGAGACTAGGTAGGGAACAGGGCAGGCTAGAGGCAACAGCAGGAGATACTGAAAGCCGGCACATGCTGGTGCCCTGCCCGTCGTCTTTATATGACTCACTGTGTGCTTACAGCTGTGCATCAGGTTTACTACTGTCCTGCAGCACCCCTCTCTGCCTCTGCTGCTGCAGCACCTCTCTCTGTCTAGCCCAGCTGTTGCAGCACCTCTCTCTGCCCAAGTTGCTGCATAAACTCTCTCTGCCCCATATTTTGCAACATCTCTCTCTTTCCTGGAAGCTGCAGCACATGCCTCTACTTCAGATGTTGCAGCATCTTTCTCTGCCCTAGTTGTTGCAGCACCTATCTCTACATTAATGCTTCAGCACCTCTCTCTTCCCCAGCTGCGGCTGCTGCAGCACCTCAATCTTCCTCTCAGTCAGCTTCATCACCTCTCTCTGCCCCTCAGGCAATTCTGGGACATTAGTTTCATTGAGGCATAGTGGGATTATCAAATTTGGGATGGCAGTTTTAGGGAATTATTTTCATTGAGGCATTGGGGGAATATTAAGTCAGGGGGTAGTTTTGATGCATTATATTCATTGACAGTTTGAGGGAGGGTTCAGGTCTGTGGGGGGTGGTCACATTTGGGGCATTATTTTTATTGAGGCATTGGTGGGTTGTGAGGTCAGGTCAGTTGGGGCATACATAACATTTTTAATTTATTTTAATAACAAGTAAATAGTTAAATATAGCAACTTCCATAGTGACTCCACTGTGGTGTAACATGTGTAAGGGGCTCTATCATGGCATAACATGTATAAGGGGTCTACCATGGTGTAACATGTATAGGGGGCTCTACTGCGGCATAATATGTCTAAGGAGCTTTACTGTGTCACGTAACATGTATAAGGGGTACTACTGTTTGGTGTAGTGTGAATTACAGACACTACTGTATGGTGTAATGTGAATTGGTACTATTCTGTGACCACACCCCTTACTAATGAAGCCCAATATTTTAGTTGCATGCACTCTCCATATTTTAAACCTGTGGAGAAGTGAGCCAGTTATGAAGTTGCCCACGGCAACCAATCAGCTGCTCTCTATAACTTCTATGGTATGCAAATTATAAATGTTACTTCAATGCTGATTGGTTGCCATGGGCAACTTCTCCACTGACTCACTTCTCCACACTTTTCACTGTTTGGTGCATCTCGCCCTAAAACTTTACTTTTATTATTAGATTAATAAAATGTCCCATGTTCATTGGGTACATAACAGTGAAATATAGAAGATGTGCAGGCAGGGCCGAAACTAGGACTAACGGCACCCGGGGCAAGACAGAAATTTTGCGCCCCCCCCCCCCCCCAAAATAAATAAATAAATATATATATATATATAATAAAATAGAAAAATTAAAATAAAAAAGATAAGAAACAAACAAATTCAACACAGATATCCCTCAGACCAGCAGACACCAGTAATACACACATGATATATATATATATATATATATATACACACACACACACACACACACACACACACACACACACACGCGTGTATATATGTACACAGCCACATACATATATTAGATATATATATATATATATGTATATATATATATCTATCTGTATATCTGTAGCTGTCACAGTGGTGAAAATGAGCAGTAGTTTGAATGAGCTGCAGGGGTTAACACCAGTCACAGTGAATATGTGTGTGTGTTTTACCTCCGTCTCTCGCTGTCCTGCTTCCCTCCATCACTGTGCTGTCGGGCTGAATGCAATGCTGTGTGGGGCCAGAAAAAGGTCAGTAGCTGACCACATTCGTAGCTCGTGCGGGCGGGCAGTATACTTTTTTGGGCTTGCCGCCGCTGCTGAGGAAGGGAAACTAGACGTTACCCTGACTCCCTAGCTCCAGCAGCCGTGGCCAGCTTTCTGCAATGCCTCATGGGATTTGTAGTCTCTATGCTACTGCATAAAGTCTAAGCAGTAGCACACATGACTACAAATTCCATTTTTCTTCAATAGATTCTCTGCTGTGTCAGACCCAGCTGATCCCAGCGCCCTATCAAATCCCGCGCCCGGGTCACATGCCCCCCTAGCCCCTCCCTAGTTTCGGCTCTGGTGCAGGGGAGGCGTCTATCTTTCCTGCACATCTCTGATCAAAGTGCACCAAATTTCCTGGAGTTTATACTGCTGCACCAATGTATAATGCCCAGATGTACCCTTTGGCGCATAAATTCAGTGTAAATTTGTCTCTGGTACTAGCCAGTGCCTCCTGAGCCATTTACCTCACCGCAAGTCCCTGGCCACCTCATTACTCTGCGCATGTGCAGACAGACTCCTGAGTCATAAACCTCGAAGTTAAGGGACTGATGGCCATCATAAAGGGCAGCTTTTGTCGGAAGAGTTGCCCTTTGCAAAACTAATCACATGTTAGAACACATGCGATTAATATCGTGCGGTAAGTGGCGGGATGTACAGCAAAAGGTTGGTACAACCTGCCCTTTGTATCTTAAGGCCCGTACACACTGGTCGATATATCGGGCGTTCTCTTGAACGGCCGATATATATTGCGGGACCGTCGGCCAGTGTGTACGGCCGATACGTCTGTGAACTCCGTCGTTCACAGACGTATCGCGTCGGCCGCGCAGCACAGCCGATGGCCAGTATATCTACCGATATATTGGCGCGTCGCTGTGTGTGTACGGGGTGGTCGGCCGACCGCCAGTACACATGCTGCGGCGGCCGGCGGTGATTGACAGCTGAACTGGGCGGGCGTGTACACACGCGCGCCCAGTTCATGACGTCAGTCCCCGACGGATCGGGCAGTGTGTATGCTTAACACACTGCCCGATCCGTCCATAGATATATCTGCAGATCAGTTGATCTGCAGATATATCTATTAGTGTGTACCCACCTTTAATTAATTAAAATTATTATGATATGGCTGCTGTAACAATAAATATTTACATCTATATCCAAATAAAAATATAACAGAGTCCAGAAGATAAAAGACTCCTCTGTAAAGGAGTTTGAGCTCAAAATCTCCTAGTGCGTATGACCAGGCGGTGAGCGCTGTTGCGCGCTCCCGCATCATTGCTGGCCACCACCGTCCATTGGCCTGTTTTACCAGCCGAGTGAACCACTTTCCAACGTCTTCTACTGTGGAAAGTGGTTCAACCCCCGTGAACATTGCTGGGCCGGAGTGAAAATAACTCAGTGTGTATGCACTAGGCCAGGCCTGGCCAACCTGTGGCTCTCCAGCTGTTGTGAAACTACAAGTCCCATCATGCCCTGCCACACTTTTGCTATTAGGGAATGCTAAAACTGTGGCAGGGCATGCTGAGATGTGTAGTTTCACAACAGCTGGAGAGCCACAGGTTGGCCAGGCCTGCACTAGGCGATTTTCCGGACAGCAATTTTCACATCATCTCTCAGTATACACACTGGGCAAAAATGCCCAGTGTATGCACCTTAAGTCTATATTCCTAAGTAAGAATCAATGATGGATAATAGAGTGTATAACAGTATGTGTTAATATGTGCTGGGGTTCAAAGGTCATGAATATATCACATATGCCTTAATCATCAGGTTTGATATCCTCCATTAATGACCAAGGCCCCTGTGCATTACAGTAGTAACTATCCCAAAATTATATATATATATATATATATATATATATATATATTGTGGCATTTCTTTGGGGGGCCGCACAGCCCTCCATGTGCTCGCCAGAGGTAGCCTGACTGCCATTAGGTATCGAGATGAGATCCTCAGACCCCTTGTGAGACCATATGCTAGTGCGGTTGGCCCTGGGTTCCTCCTAATGCAAGACAATGCTAGACCTCATGTGGCTGGAGTGTGTCAGCAGTTCCTGCAAGACGAAGGCATTGATGCTATGGACTGGCCCGCCCGTTCCCCAGACCTGAATCCAATTGAGCACATCTGGGACATCATGTCTCGCTCCATCCACCACAGACCGTCCAGGAGTTGGCGGATGCTCTAGTCCAGGTCTGGGAGGAGATACCTCAGGAGACCATCCACCACCTCATCACGAGCATGCCCAGGCGTTGTAGGGAGGTCATACAGGCACGTGGAGGCCACACACACTACTGAGCCTCATTTTGACTTGTTTTAAGGACATTACATCAAAGTTGGATCAGCCTGTAGTGTGTTTTTCCACTTTCATTTTGAGTGTGACTCCAAATCCAGACCTCCATGGGTTAATAAATTTGATTTCCATTGATAATTTTTGTGTGATTTTGTTGTCAGCACATTCAACTATGTAAAGAACAAAGTATTTAATAAGAATATTTCATTCATTCAGATCTAGGATGTGTTATTTTAGTGTTCCCTTTATTTTTTTGAGCAATATATATATATATATATATATATATCAATGTATACATCCGGCACTCTGTATGAGGAAAGCATATGCCTGGGTGCCTTCCTTAGATTAATTCAGGTAGCATGCCTTTCCCACCTGTGGCTCAGGTATATCTGGAAAGGACAGAGGCGGCACTCCGAGGACTTTGAAAAATAGTTTATGTGCAAAGCATAGCAAATCAAATGTGTACAAACAATGGAAAAAATGGAAAAAACATGGACCTCCATGTTTTTTCCATTGTTTGTACACATTTGATTTGCTATGCTTTGCACATAAACTATTTTTCAAAGTCCTCGGAGTGCCGCCTCTGTCCTTTCCAGATATACCTGAGCCACAGGTGGGAAAGGCATGCTACCTATATATATATATATATATATACCCATCGTGTGATGTATTGTAGTCCTGTAGATTGTTTAATATACTTCAAATGGGATTGAACTCAATAATATTACTGTGTAACAATCACCTGATACATATTCACATAGGCTAATGTGCAGGAACAAGAAATAGTATTTAATCACAGCTTTGTATCTATTGATACTGATGTGGTGTTCAGAAATAAATTTGCATGTGCAGGCTGTATTAAAGGGCTGGGTTTGGGTAACCGGCGGTTGGGAGACCGCCGGTCACCATGCCGACGCCGGGATCCTGGCTGTTAGATGGGGGGGGCTCCCGTGAGGAATAGTCCCTGTTGGTCGGCATGCCGAACAGAGGGCTATTCAGTGTTCGGAATCCCGGCGTCTGCTAGCATAATGCTAGCATCTCATATTAAATAATGCTAGAATTGTGGCATCTATTCTTATGTAATTGGTTGTTAGTACTGTCATTCCTGTGGCGAGATGTAACAGTAAGACATACTGTAACTTGTTGTAATTGTGCTGAATAGATACACTGTAGCTCAGTGGTTTCCAAACTTTTTTGAATCACGGCACCCTAGAATATCAGAATTTTTTTCACGGCACACCTAGGCCAAAAATTTCTTATTGAGAAATTTAGAAAGTAATATTACATTAAGTAGATCACGTTTATATGTCATCCTTAGGGTCAGTTGTGTGGTGAGGGACAAGATTTGTTTCTGTTTGGCCACATATTTTATGACTGGCAGCCACCAGCACTGGTTTTGCCTATTATATTGACCATGAATAATTTGAGTTGGTCCTGGACCACCAAACCAGGGCACCCCTGCAAGTGTCCCGAGGTACCCCAGGGAGCCACGGCACACAGTATGGGAACCTCTGCTGTAGCTATTTCCCACAGCATTAGCCATATTCATTCCTACTGTGTCCTTAATAGGACCTCCTGACAATTATCTGTTATCAAACAGTTCAAAAGGTATTAGCAGCACATTAATTAATCATGAAACATTTGCCCAGATTTATCAAGCCTTGGAGAGTGATAAATTGTACGGTGATAAAGTAATAATCAATCAGCTCCTAACTGTCATTTTTCTAACACAACCCGTGGCATGGCAGTTAGGAGCTGATTGGTTGGTACATTATCACCATGCAATTTATCACTCTCCAAGGATTTATAAGTCGGGGCCATTGTGTATAGACAACAGAGCGGACATGCCGCCGACATGTGCATTTCGCTGTAGAACAGCTTTTTGCAAGGCTCAATCATAAGTACCAATCAATTAGCTCCTGTCATTTTTTCAGACATAGGGACCCATTTATTAATGAGTTTTTGCTATTCAAAACTTGTTGCGTATAATAAATGGTGCTCCAGCCAATCAGCTCCCAACTGTCATGTGCTTGAAAAATGACATTTGGGAGCTGATTGTCTGAAGCACCATTGATAATATGCAGCGAGTTTGAAATAGCTAAAACTCATTGATAAATGGGTCCCATAGCCTGTAAAGTGACAGGAGCTGGCTGGTTGCTACTTCAACTCTCTCCACTATCTCTCTAGAAGGGTACGGGTCGTTGGGTCTACACAACTTAGGTCGACAGTCATTAGGTCGACCACTATTGGTTGACATACATTAGGTCGACAGGGTCACTAGGTCAACATAGTCATTAGGTCGACATGGTGAGCAAAAGGTGTCTCGCTCCGCTACCGCTGTGCTTGGCACAGGTTACCGTTGTAGTCCACGTGGATCATAAAGTACTATATGAAAAAGTCCAAAAAATGTAAAAAAATTGTGAAAAACTCATGTTGACCTTTTAAACTGTCGACCTAATGACCATGTCGACCTAGTGACTCTATCGACCTAATGCATGTCAACCTATAGTGGCCGACCTAATGCATGTCGACCTATAGTGGCCGACCTAATGCATGTCGACCTATAGTGGTGGACCTAATGACTATTGACCTAAGTGGTGTCGATCTAACGACCATATCCTTTCAAGGGGTATAGGTCATTGGGTCGACACAACTTAGGTCAACCGTCATTAGGCTGACCACTATTGGGCGACATGCACTAGGTCGACAGGGTCACCTCTATAAAGCTTTATTAAATCTTCCCCTAAATAGGCTACAATAAAATAATTATCATAGGATCCAAAACAATTACACGAGGAGCCTGCAATGTGTCATCAGATTGGTGGGGAGACGCTGGTAACAGAGACACATCGCACACACAACATTGCATCATCTACCTGCCCCCTCCTCACCCAACTGAGAGGTGCCCAGTAAAAGGAGCAAAGGAGCTGTGTTGCTATTATTTGTGATGGGCGCAGATGCAGCCAGCACATCACATATAATTGAATTGACCCCTAACTGTGTTTCATGTTTTATTTATTTTATTAAGTGTACTTAAGTGTAGTGACAGACAGATTCCGTAGTTAGTTAGATAGTGATTTTAGTAAAAAAAAACCCCAACACATTTCCACCAGTTCTTTATGCTTTACCTTATGTTTTAGATGCTTCTGATTATGGCGACTTAAAAAAGTGACTTAAAAGAAAAAGCTGCCCCAGACAGCCAAGAGGATGGAAATGATATGGCAGATGACATGCAGACCACCCACCTGAATAAATTCTATAAATGTCTCAATGGCAATCAACATAAGAAGGGGGCACGCTGGCATCTGTCCTGGCAAGGGGACCTGCTCCTACCATATCTTCAACATCGCTTTTGACTTTTTGCAGAACTTCAACTCGGCTCAGGTTGGTGCAATCAATGTGTGTATTCTAATGATAGACAGCTCGCCGTTTCAGCAGCTGTGAAACACTTTGATTCTAGAATGTTAAAATTATTGAATATCTAGGGCGGGATGTACTAAAGCTGAAAATGCGTCAAAAACTCAGATAATCTTTTTTTCTGAGTGTTGGACACACTTCCATATGTAAACAAACAAAATGTAAAGACGGTGCTTCAATACAAAGGTGCTCCAACCAACCAGACCACTTTCACCCCTATAGAGTTCAAATAGTGTTCCAATATTTGCTGTGGTGCGCTCCCTGGAATACTGTATATGGACAGTTCTCACAGTCAGATTAGTGGGAGTTTGTCATACTGGTGAGTCGACTCTTGTAATTAGGTGAATAGACAGTTCATCCCCCTTTATTATTTCCTCTGGTGGGTAAATCTTCACGACTCCGAAGAAAGGAGTACCCCCAAAAAACAAGGAAAAGGGTGCATATATAGTGAAGTACAATTTATTATATCAGTAAATCCAATAAAATTCCAAAAGTGCAAAATTACAAATTTCAAAATCCACCACAGATTGGCGGACCAGCGTACCAGAGAGCGTGGGGTATCAATATTGCCCACCCAGAATCACATGAGATGTTACCTCCCGGGAATAGCAGCAACAATCTACAGAACTGGGTGCTCAGCTTATTGATTCCTCCCTGGCAATAGAAGGTCCCTCCAATCAGTCACCAACGCGTTTCTGCTCATTCAGAGCCTTTCTCAAGGTGTGAGGTGTACCTGGGGCCTATTACACTTATAAACCCCTCCTGTGCTCTGATTGGATGAAACCTTATTTCTTATTAACACGCATTATAGCGTTCGATCGTGGCCTCCTTCTAATATAGACACATAGTCCTAAAACCCCTGAAACACAGAGGCAGTGGGCGGTATGGTGAGGAGGCCAGTGGCGAGGTGATGCGCATCCGGTCATGTGGCCTGAAAGACAGGAAGGCTCCTTACAACCGCGCTCCACCAATCCGGAAAACGGAAGTGCTGTGCATTCCACAGGCCGTGGAACGCACACGGTGTTTGATAAAAAGTGATATTTATAGATATTAAATAAAGAAATGTTTACCAGAGACCAGTAGGGGTTTTAGGACTATGTGTCTATATTAGAAGGAGGCCAAGATAGAACGCTATAATGCTTGTTAATAAGGAATAAGGGGGCTGATGTATTAACCTGGAGAAGGCATATGGAAGTGATAAACCAGTGATATGTGCAAGGTGATAAAGACAGCAGCCAATCAGATTGTAACTGTTAATTTACAAATTGGAGCTGATTGGCTGGTGCCTTTATCACCTTGCACATATCACTGGTTTATCACTTCCTTATGCCTTCTCCAGGTTAATACATCTTCCTCAGAGTTTCATCCAATCAGATTACAGGAGGGGTTTATAAGTGTAATAGGCCCCAGGCACACCACACACCTTGAGAAAGGCTCTTAATAAGCAGAAATGCGTTGGTGACTGATTGGAGGGACCTTCTATTGCCAGGGAGGAACCAATAAGCTGAGCACCCAGTTCTGTAGATTGTTGCTGCTATTCCCGGGAGGTAACATCTCATGTGATTCTGGGTGGGCAATATTGACACCCTACGCTCTCTCGTCCGCTGGTCCGCCAATCTGTGGGGATTTTGAAATTTGTTATTTTGCACTTTTGAAATTTTATTGGATTTACTGATGTAATAGATCGTACTTCACTATATATGCACCCTTTTCCTTGTTTTTTGGGGGTACTTCTTTCTTCGGAGTCCTGAAGATTTACCCACCAGAGGAAATAATAAAGGGGGACAAACTGTCTATTCACTTAATTATAAGGAGTCGACTCACCAGTACTACAAACTAGAGATGAGCGGGTTCGGTTCCTCGGAATCCGAACCCGCCCGAACTTCATTTTTTTTTACACGGGGCCGAGCGACTCGGATCTTCCCGCCTTGCTCGGTTAACCCGAGCGCGCCCGAACGTCATCATCCCGCTGTCGGATTCTCGCGAGGCTCGGATTCTATCGCGAGACTCGGATTCTATATAAGGAGCCGCGCGTCGCCGCCATTTTCACACGTGCATTGAGATTCATAGGGAGAGGACGTGGCTGGCGTCCTCTCCGTTTATAAAGAAGAGAGTGAGACTAGAGTAGAGAGAGACACAGTAGTAATTTTGGGGAGCATTAGGAGGAGTACTACTACTTGCTGAAGTGATAGATAGATAGTGTGACTGTATAATGTATATCTGACTTGTGGGGGAGACACTGACAGTGGGGAGCAGTTAGAGTCTGAGAGCAGGACTCAGGAGTACATATAACGTACAGTGCACACTTTTGCTGCCAGAGTGCCACACTGCCATTGTGACCACACTGACCACCAGTATAATATATATTGTGATTGTCTGCTTAGGAGTACTACTTGCAAGTTGCTGATAGTGTGACCAGTGACCTGACCACCAGTTTAATAATCACCACCAGTTTAATATATATATATATATATATATAATTGTATATAATATATATATAATATTGTATACCACCTACCCGTTTTTTTTTTTTCTTTCTTCTTCTTTATACATACTACTATAGTAGCTTACTGTAGCAGTCTGCGGTGCTGCTGAGCTGACAGTGTCCAGCAGGTCCGTCATCAGTCATTACATAATAAATATATATACCTGTCCGGCTGCAGTACTAGTGATATTATATATATATATATTGATTTCATCTCATTATCATCCAGTCTATATTAGCAGCAGACACAGTACGGTAGTCCACGGCTGTAGCTACCTCTGTGTCGGCAGTCGCTCGTCCATCCATAATTGTATACCACCTACCCGTGGTTTTTTTTTTTTTCTTTCTTCTTTATACATACTACTATAGTAGCTTACTGTAGCAGTCTGCGGTGCTGCTGAGCTGACAGTGTCCAGCAGGTCCGTCATCAGTCATTACATAATAAATATATCTACCTGTCCGGCTGCAGTACTAGTGTGATATTATATATATATATATATATTGATTTCATCTCATTATCATCCAGTCTATATTAGCAGCAGACACAGTACGGTAGTCCACGGCTGTAGCTACCTCTGTGTCGGCAGTCGCTCGTCCATCCATAATTGTATACCACCTACCCGTGGTTTTTTTTTTTTCTTTCTTCTTTATACATACTACTATAGTAGCTTACTGTAGCAGTCTGCGGTGCTGCTGAGCTGACAGTGTCCAGCAGGTCCGTCATCAGTCATTACATAATAAATATATCTACCTGTCCGGCTGCAGTACTAGTGTGATATTATATATATATATATTGATTTCATCTCATTATCATCCAGTCTATATTAGCAGCAGACACAGTACGGTAGTCCACGGCTGTAGCTATCTCTGTGTCGGCAGTCGCTCGTCCATCCATAATTGTATACCACCTACCCGTGGTTTTTTTTTTTCTTTCTTCTTTATACATACTACTATAGTAGCTTACTGTAGCAGTCTGCGGTGCTGCTGAGCTGACAGTGTCCAGCAGGTCCGTCATCAGTCATTACATAATAAATATATATACCTGTCCGGCTGCAGTACTAGTGATATTATATATATATATATATATATATATTGATTTCATCTCATTATCATCCAGTCTATATTAGCAGCAGACACAGTACGGTAGTCCACGGCTGTAGCTACCTCTGTGTCGGCAGTCGCTCGTCCATCCATAAGTATACTAGTATCCATCCATCTCCATTGTTTACCTGAGGTGCCTTTTAGTTGTGCCTATTAAAATATGGAGAACAAAAATGTTGAGGTTCCAAAATTAGGGAAAGATCAAGATCCACTTCCACCTCGTGCTGAAGCTGCTGCCACTAGTCATGGCCGAGACGATGAAATGCCAGCAACGTCGTCTGCCAAGGCCGATGCCCAATGTCATAGTACAGAGCATGTAAAATCCAAAACACCAAATATCAGTAAAAAAAGGACTCCAAAATCTAAAATAAAATTGTCGGAGGAGAAGCGTAAACTTGCCAATATGCCATTTACCACACGGAGTGGCAAGGAACGGCTGAGGCCCTGGCCTATGTTTATGGCTAGTGGTTCAGCTTCACATGAGGATGGAAGCACTCAGCCTCTCGCTAGAAAAATGAAAAGACTTAAGCTGGCAAAAGCACCGCAAAGAACTGTGCGTTCTTCGAAATCCCAAATCCACAAGGAGAGTCCAATTGTGTCGGTTGCGATGCCTGACCTTCCCAACACTGGACGTGAAGAGCATGCGCCTTCCACCATTTGCACGCCCCCTGCAAGTGCTGGAAGGAGCACCCGCAGTCCAGTTCCTGATAGTCAGATTGAAGATGTCAGTGTTGAAGTACACCAGGATGAGGAGGATATGGGTGTTGCTGGCGCTGGGGAGGAAATTGACAAGGAGTATTCTGATGGTGAGGTGGTTTGTTTAAGTCAGGCACCCGGGGAGACACCTGTTGTCCGTGGGAGGAATATGGCCGTTGACATGCCTGGTGAAAATACCCAAAAAATCAGCTCTTCGGTGTGGAAGTATTTCAACAGAAATGCGGACAACATTTGTCAAGCCGTGTGTTGCCTTTGTCAAGCTGTAATAAGTAGGGGTAAGGACGTTAACCACCTCGGAACATCCTCCCTTATACGTCACCTGCAGCGCATTCATAATAAGTCAGTTACAAGTTCAAAAACTTTGGGCGACAGCGGAAGCAGTCCACTGACCAGTAAATCCCTTCCTCTTGTAACCAAGCTCACGCAAACCACCCCACCAACTCCCTCAATGTCAATTTCCTCCTTCCCCAGGAATGCCAATAGTCCTGCAGGCCATGTCACTGGCAATTCTGACGAGTCCTCTCCTGCCTGGGATTCCTCCGATGCATCCTTGCGTGTAACGCCTACTGCTGCTGGCGCTGCTGTTGTTGCTGCTGGGAGTCGATGGTCATCCCAGAGGGGAAATCGTAAGACCACTTTTACTACTTCCACCAAGCAATTGACTGTCCAACAGTCCTTTGCGAGGAAGATGAAATATCACAGCAGTCATCCTGCTGCAAAGCGGATAACTGAGGCCTTGGCATCCTGGGTGGTGAGAAACGTGGTTCCGGTATCCATCATTACTGCAGAGCCAACTAGAGACTTGTTGGAGGTACTGTGTCCCCGGTACCAAATACCATCTAGGTTCCATTTCTCTATGCAGGCGATACCGAAAATGTACACAGACCTCAGGAAAAGACTCACCAGTGTCCTAAAAAATGCAGCTGTACCCAATGTCCACTTAACCACGGACATGTGGACAAGTGGAGCAGGGCAGGGTCAGGACTATATGACTGTGACAGCCCACTGGGTAGATGTATGGACTCCCGCCGCAAGAACAGCAGCGGCGGCACCAGTAGCAGCATCTCGCAAACGCCAACTCTTTCCTAGGCAGGCTACGCTTTGTATCACCGGTTTCCAGAATACGCACACAGCTGAAAACCTCTTACGGCAACTGAGGAAGATCATCGCAGAATGGCTTACCCCAATTGGACTCTCCTGTGGATTTGTGGCATCGGACAACGCCAGCAATATTGTGTGTGCATTAAATCTGGGCAAATTCCAGCACGTCCCATGTTTTGCACATACCTTGAATTTGGTGGTCCAGAATTTTTAAAAAAACGACAGGGGCGTGCAAGAGATGGTGTCGGTGGCCAGAAGAATTGCGGGACACTTTCGGCGTACAGGCACCACGTACAGAAGACTGGAGCAACACCAAAAACGCCTGAACCTGCCCTGCCATCATCTGAAGCAAGAAGTGGTAACGAGGTGGAATTCAACCCTATATATGCTTCAGAGGTTGGAGGAGCAGCAAAAGGCCATTCAAGCCTATACAATTCAGCACGATATAGGAGGTGGAATGCACCTGTCTCAAGCGCAGTGGAGAATGATTTCAACGTTGTGCAAGGTTCTGCTGCCCTTTGAACTTGCCACACGTGAAGTCAGTTCAGACACTGCCAGCCTGAGTCAGGTCATTCCCCTCATCAGGCTTTTGCAGAAGAAGCTGGAGACATTGAAGGAGGAGCTAACACGGAGCGATTCCGCTAGGCATGTGGGACTTGTGGATGGAGCCCTTAATTCGCTTAACAAGGATTCACGGGTGGTCAATCTGTTGAAATCAGAGCACTACATTTTGGCCACCGTGCTCGATCCTAGGTTTAAAACCTACCTTGGATCTCTCTTTCCGGCAGACACAAGTCTGCTGGGGTTCAAAGACCTGCTGGTGAGAAAATTGTCAAGTCAAGCGGAACGCGACCTGTCAACATCTCCTCCTTCACATTCTCCCGCAACTGGGGGTGCGAGGAAAAGGCTCAGAATTCCGAGCCCACCCGCTGGCGGTGATGCAGGGCAGTCTGGAGCGACTGCTGATGCTGACATCTGGTCCGGACTGAAGGACCTGTCAACGATTACTGACATGTCGTCTACTGTCACTGCATATGATTCTCTCCCCATTAAAAGAATGGTGGAGGATTATGTGAGTGACCGCATCCAAGTAGGCACGTCACACAGTCCGTACTTATACTGGCAGGAAAAAGAGGCAATTTGGAGGCCCTTGCACAAACTGGCTTTATTCTACCTAAGTTGCCCTCCCACAAGTGTGTACTCCGAAAGAGTGTTTAGTGCCGCCGCTCACCTTGTCAGCAATCGGCGTACGAGGTTACTTCCAGAAAATGTGGAGAAGATGATGTTCATTAAAATTAATTATAATCAATTCCTCCGTGGAGACATTGACCAGCAGCAATTGCCTCCACAAAGTACACAGGGAGCTGAGATGGTGGATTCCAGTGGGGACGAATTGATAATCTGTGAGGAGGGGGATGTACACGGTGATATATCGGAGGATGATGATGAGGTGGACATCTTGCCTCTGTAGAGCCAGTTTGTGCAAGGAGAGATTAATTGCTTCTTTTTTGGTGGGGGTCCAAACCAACCCGTCATTTCAGTCACAGTCGTGTGGCAGACCCTGTCACTGAAATGATGGGTTGGTTAAAGTGTGCATGTCCTGTTTATACAACATAAGGGTGGGTGGGAGGACCCAAGGACAATTCCATCTATCACCTCTTTTTTCTTTAATTTTTCTTTGCGTCATGTGCTGTTTGGGGAGTGTTTTTTGGAAGGGCCATCCTGCGTGACACTGCAGTGCCACTCCTAGATGGGCCAGGTGTTTGTGTCGGCCACTAGGGTCGCTTATCTTACTCACACAGCTACCTCATTGCGCCTCTTTTTTTCTTTGCGTCATGTGCTGTTTGGGGAGTGTTTTTTGGAAGGGCCATCCTGCGTGACACTGCAGTGCCACTCCTAGATGGGCCAGGTGTTTGTGTCGGCCACTAGGGTCGCTTAGCTTACTCACACAGCTACCTCATTGCGCCTCTTTTTTTCTTTGCGTCATGTGCTGTTTGGGGAGTGTTTTTTGGAAGGGCCATCCTGCGTGACACTGCAGTGCCACTCCTAGATGGGCCCGGTGTTTGTGTCGGCCACTAGGGTCGCTTATCTTACTCACACAGCTACCTCATTGCGCCTCTTTTTTTCTTTGCATCATGTGCTGTTTGGGGAGTGTTTTTTGGAAGGGCCATCCTGCGTGACACTGCAGTGCCACTCCTAGATGGGCCCGGTGTTTGTGTCGGCCACTAGGGTCGCTTATCTTACTCACACAGCTACCTCATTGCGCCTCTTTTTTTCTTTGCGTCATGTGCTGTTTGGGGAGTGTTTTTTGGAAGGGCCATCCTGCGTGACACTGCAGTGCCACTCCTAGATGGGCCCGGTGTTTGTGTCGGCCACTAGGGTCGCTTATCTTACTCACACAGCTACCTCATTGCGCCTCTTTTTTTCTTTGCGTCATGTGCTGTTTGGGGAGTGTTTTTTGGAAGGGCCATCCTGCGTGACACTGCAGTGCCACTCCTAGATGGGCCCGGTGTTTGTGTCGGCCACTAGGGTCGCTTAGCTTAGTCATCCAGCGACCTCGGTGCAAATTTTAGGACTAAAAATAATATTGTGAGGTGTGAGGTATTCAGAATAGAGATGAGCGCCTGAAATTTTTCGGGTTTTGTGTTTTGGTTTTGGGTTCGGTTCCGCGGCCGTGTTTTGGGTTCGAACGCGTTTTGGCAAAACCTCACCGAATTATTTTTGTCGGATTCGGGTGTGTTTTGGATTCGGGTGTTTTTTTCCAAAAACACTAAAAAACAGCTTAAATCATAGAATTTGGGGGTCATTTTGATCCCAAAGTATTATTAACCTCAAAAACCATAATTTACACTCATTTTCAGTCTATTCTGAATACCTCACACCTCACAATATTATTTTTAGTCCTAAAATTTGCACCGAGGTCGCTGTGTGAGTAAGATAAGCGACCCTAGTGGCCGACACAAACACCGGGCCCATCTAGGAGTGGCACTGCAGTGTCACGCAGGATGTCCCTTCCAAAAAACCCTCCCCAAACAGCACATGACGCAAAGAAAAAAAGAGGCGCAATGAGGTAGCTGTGTGAGTAAGATTAGCGACCCTAGTGGCCGACACAAACACCGGGCCCATCTAGGAGTGGCACTGCAGTGTCACGCAGGATGGCCCTTCCAAAAAACCCTCCCCAAACAGCACATGACGCAAAGAAAAAAAGAGGCGCAATGAGGTAGCTGACTGTGTGAGTAAGATTAGCGACCCTAGTGGCCGACACAAACACCGGGCCCATCTAGGAGTGGCACTGCAGTGTCACGCAGGATGGCCCTTCCAAAAAACCCTCCCCAAACAGCACATGACGCAAAGAAAAAAAGAGGCGCTATGAGGTAGCTGACTGTGTGAGTAAGATTAGCGACCCTAGTGGCCGACACAAACACCGGGCCCATCTAGGAGTGGCACTGCAGTGTCACGCAGGATGTCCCTTCCAAAAAACCCTCCCCAAACAGCACATGACGCAAAGAAAAAAAGAGGCGCAATGAGGTAGCTGTGTGAGTAAGATTAGCGACCCTAGTGGCCGACACAAACACCGGGCCCATCTAGGAGTGGCACTGCAGTGTCACGCAGGATGTCCCTTCCAAAAAACCCTCCCCAAACAGCACATGACGCAAAGAAAAAAAGAGGCGCAATGAGGTAGCTGTGTGAGTAAGATTAGCGACCCTAGTGGCCGACACAAACACCGGGCCCATCTAGGAGTGGCACTGCAGTGTCACGCAGGATGGCCCTTCCAAAAAACCCTCCCCAAACAGCACATGACGCAAAGAAAAAAAGAGGCGCAATGAGGTAGCTGACTGTGTGAGTAAGATTAGCGACCCTAGTGGCCGACACAAACACCGGGCCCATCTAGGAGTGGCACTGCAGTGTCACGCAGGATGGCCCTTCCAAAAAACCCTCCCCAAACAGCACATGACGCAAAGAAAAAAAGAGGCGCTATGAGGTAGCTGACTGTGTGAGTAAGATTAGCGACCCTAGTGGCCGACACAAACACCGGGCCCATCTAGGAGTGGCACTGCAGTGTCACGCAGGATGTCCCTTCCAAAAAACCCTCCCCAAACAGCACATGACGCAAAGAAAAAAAGAGGCGCAATGAGGTAGCTGTGTGAGTAAGATTAGCGACCCTAGTGGCCGACACAAACACCGGGCCCATCTAGGAGTGGCACTGCAGTGTCACGCAGGATGTCCCTTCCAAAAAACCCTCCCCAAACAGCACATGACGCAAAGAAAAAAAGAGGCGCAATGAGGTAGCTGACTGTGTGAGTAAGATTAGCGACCCTAGTGGCCGACACAAACACCGGGCCCATTTAGGAGTGGCACTGCAGTGTCACGCAGGATGTCCCTTCCAAAAAACCCTCCCCAATCAGCACATGATGCAAAGAAAAAGAAAAGAAAAAAGAGGTGCAAGATGGAATTATCCTTGGGCCCTCCCACCCACCCTTATGTTGTATAAACAAAACAGGACATGCACACTTTAACCAACCCATCATTTCAGTGACAGGGTCTGCCACACGACTGTGACTGATATGACGGGTTGGTTTGGACCCCCCCCAAAAAAGAAGCAATTAATCTCTCCTTGCACAAACTGGCTCTACAGAGGCAAGATGTCCACCTCATCTTCACCCTCCGATATATCACCGTGTACATCCCCCTCCTCACAGATTATCAATTCGTCCCCACTGGAATCCACCATCTCAGCTCCCTGTGTACTTTGTGGAGGCAATTGCTGCTGGTCAATGTCTCCGCGGAGGAATTGATTATAATTCATTTTAATGAACATCATCTTCTCCACATTTTCTGGATGTAACCTCGTACGCCGATTGCTGACAAGGTGAGCGGCGGCACTAAACACTCTTTCGGAGTACACACTTGTGGGAGGGCAACTTAGGTAGAATAAAGCCAGTTTGTGCAAGGGCCTCCAAATTGCCTCTTTTTCCTGCCAGTATAAGTACGGACTGTGTGACGTGCCTACTTGGATGCGGTCACTCATATAATCCTCCACCATTCTATCAATGTTGAGAGAATCATATGCAGTGACAGTAGACGACATGTCCGTAATCGTTGTCAGGTCCTTCAGTCCGGACCAGATGTCAGCATCAGCAGTCGCTCCAGACTGCCCTGCATCACCGCCAGCGGGTGGGCTCGGAATTCTGAGCCTTTTCCTCGCACCCCCAGTTGCGGGAGAATGTGAAGGAGGAGATGTTGACAGGTCGCGTTCCGCTTGACTTGACAATTTTGTCACCAGCAGGTCTTTCAACCCCAGCAGACCTGTGTCTGCCGGAAAGAGAGATCCAAGGTAGGCTTTAAATCTAGGATCGAGCACGGTGGCCAAAATGTAGTGCTCTGATTTCAACAGATTGACCACCCGTGAATCCTTGTTAAGCGAATTAAGGGCTGCATCCACAAGTCCCACATGCCTAGCGGAATCGCTCCCTTTTAGCTCCTTCTTCAATGCCTCCAGCTTCTTCTGCAAAAGCCTGATGAGGGGAATGACCTGACTCAGGCTGGCAGTGTCTGAACTGACTTCACGTGTGGCAAGTTCAAAGGGCATCAGAACCTTGCACAACGTTGAAATCATTCTCCACTGCACTTGAGACAGGTGCATTCCATCTCCTATATCGTGCTCAATTGTATAGGCTTGAATGGCCTTTTGCTGCTCCTCCAACCTCTGAAGCATATAGAGGGTTGAATTCCACCTCGTTACCACTTCTTGCTTCAGATGATGGCAGGGCAGGTTCAGTAGTTTTTGGTGGTGCTCCAGTCTTCTGTACGTGGTGCCTGTACGCCGAAAGTGTCCCGCAATTTTTCTGGCCACCGACAGCATCTCTTGCACGCCCCTGTCGTTTTTAAAAAAATTCTGCACCACCAAATTCAAGGTATGTGCAAAACATGGGACGTGCTGGAATTTGCCCATATTTAATGCACACACAATATTGCTGGCGTTGTCCGATGCCACAAATCCACAGGAGAGTCCAATTGGGGTAAGCCATTCCGCGATGATCTTCCTCAGTTGCCGTAAGAGGTTTTCAGCTGTGTGCGTATTCTGGAAAGCGGTGATACAAAGCGTAGCCTGCCTAGGAAAGAGTTGGCGTTTGCGAGATGCTGCTACTGGTGCCGCCGCTGCTGTTCTTGCGGCGGGAGTCCATACATCTACCCAGTGGGCTGTCACAGTCATATAGTCCTGACCCTGCCCTGCTCCACTTGTCCACATGTCCGTGGTTAAGTGGACATTGGGTACAACTGCATTTTTTAGGAGACTGGTGAGTCTTTTTCTGACGTCCGTGTACATTCTCGGTATCGCCTGCCTAGAGAAGTGGAACCTAGATGGTATTTGGTAACGGGGGCACACTGCCTCAATAAATTGTCTAGTTCCCTGTGAACTAACGGCGGATACCGGACGCACGTCTAACACTAACATAGTTGTCAAGGACTCAGTTATCCGCTTTGCAGTAGGATGACTGCTGTGATATTTCATCTTCCTCGCAAAGGACTGTTGAACAGTCAATTGCTTACTGGAAGTAGTACAAGTGGGCTTACGACTTCCCCTCTGGGATGACCATCGACTCCCAGCGGCAACAACAGCAGCGCCAGCAGCAGTAGGCGTTACACGCAAGGATGCATCGGAGGAATCCCAGGCAGGAGAGGACTCGTCAGACTTGCCAGTGACATGGCCTGCAGGACTATTGGCATTCCTGGGGAAGGAGGAAATTGACACTGAGGGAGTTGGTGGGGTGGTTTGCGTGAGCTTGGTTACAAGAGGAAGGGATTTACTGGTCAGTGGACTGCTTCCGCTGTCACCCAAAGTTTTTGAACTTGTCACTGACTTATTATGAATGCGCTGCAGGTGACGTATAAGGGAGGATGTTCCGAGGTGGTTAACGTCCTTACCCCTACTTATTACAGCTTGACAAAGGGAACACACGGCTTGACACCTGTTGTCCGCATTTCTGGTGAAATACCTCCACACCGAAGAGCTGATTTTTTTGGTATTTTCACCTGGCATGTCAACGGCCATATTCCTCCCACGGACAACAGGTGTCTCCCCGGGTGCCTGACTTAAACAAACCACCTCACCATCAGAATCCTCCTGGTCAATTTCCTCCCCAGCGCCAGCAACACCCATATCCTCCTCATCCTGGTGTACTTCAACACTGACATCTTCAATCTGACTATCAGGAACTGGACTGCGGGTGCTCCTTCCAGCACTTGCAGGGGGCGTGCAAATGGTGGAAGGCGCATGCTCTTCACGTCCAGTGTTGGGAAGGTCAGGCATCGCAACCGACACAATTGGACTCTCCTTGTGGATTTGGGATTTCAAAGAACGCACAGTTCTTTGCGGTGCTTTTGCCAGCTTGAGTCTTTTCAGTTTTCTAGCGAGAGGCTGAGTGCTTCCATCCTCATGTGAAGCTGAACCACTAGCCATGAACATAGGCCAGGGCCTCAGACGTTCCTTGCCACTCCGTGTGGTAAATGGCATATTGGCAAGTTTACGCTTCTCCTCCGACAATTTTATTTTAGGTTTTGGAGTCCTTTTTTTACTGATATTTGGTGTTTTGGTTTTGACATGCTCTGTACTATGCCATTGGGCATCGGCCTTGGCAGACGACGTTGCTGGCATTTCATCGTCTCGGCCATGACTAGTGGCAGCAGCTTCAGCACGAGGTGGAAGTGGATCTTGATCTTTCCCTAATTTTGGAACCTCAACATTTTTGTTCTCCATATTTTAATAGGCACAACTAAAAGGCACCTCAGGTAAACAATGCAGATGGATGGATTGGATACTAGTATACAATTATGGACGGGCTGCCGAGTGCCGACACAGAGGTAGCCACAGCCGTGAACTACCGCACTGTACTGTGTCTGCTGCTAATATATAGACTGGTTGATAAAGAGATAGTATACTCGTAACTAGTATGTATGTATAAAGAAAGAAAAAAAAACCACGGTTAGGTCACTGGTATATACAATTATGGACGGGCTGCGGAGTGCCGACACAGAGGTAGCCACAGCCGTGAACTACCGCACTGTACTGTGTCTGCTGCTAATATATAGACTGGTTGATAAAGAGATAGTATACTCGTAACTAGTATGTATGTATAAAGAAAGAAAAAAAAACCACGGTTAGGTCACTGGTATATACAATTATGGACGGGCTGCCGAGTGCCGACACAGAGGTAGCCACAGCCGTGAACTACCGCACTGTACTGTGTCTGCTGCTAATATATAGACTGGTTGATAAAGAGATAGTATACTCGTAACTAGTATGTATGTATAAAGAAAGAAAAAAAAACCACGGTTAGGTCACTGGTATATACAATTATGGACGGGCTGCCGAGTGCCGACACAGAGGTAGCCACAGCCGTGAACTACCGCACTGTACTGTGTCTGCTGCTAATATATAGACTGGTTGATAAAGAGATAGTATACTCGTAACTAGTATGTATGTATAAAGAAAGAAAAAAAAACCACGGTTAGGTCACTGGTATATACAATTATGGATGGGCTGCCGAGTGCCGACACAGAGGTAGCCACAGCCGTGAACTACCGCACTGTACTGTGTCTGCTGCTAATATATAGACTGGTTGATAAAGAGATAGTATACTCGTAACTAGTATGTATGTATAAAGAAAGAAAAAAAAACCACGGTTAGGTCACTGGTATATACAATTATGGACGGGCTGCCGAGTGCCGACACAGAGGTAGCCACAGCCGTGAACTACCGCACTGTACTGTGTCTGCTGCTAATATATAGACTGGTTGATAAAGAGATAGTATACTCGTAACTAGTATGTATGTATAAAGAAAGAAAAAAAAACCACGGTTAGGTCACTGGTATATACAATTATGGACGGGCTGCCGAGTGCCGACACAGAGGTAGCCACAGCCGTGAACTACCGCACTGTACTGTGTCTGCTGCTAATATATAGACTGGTTGATAAAGAGATAGTATACTCGTAACTAGTATGTATGTATAAAGAAAGAAAAAAAAACCACGGTTAGGTCACTGGTATATACAATTATGGACGGGCTGCGGAGTGCCGACACAGAGGTAGCCACAGCCGTGAACTACCGCACTGTACTGTGTCTGCTGCTAATATATAGACTGGTTGATAAAGAGATAGTATACTCGTAACTAGTATGTATGTATAAAGAAAGAAAAAAAAACCACGGTTAGGTGGTATATACAATTATGGACGGGCTGCCGAGTGCCGACACAGAGGTAGCCACAGCCGTGAACTACCGCACTGTACTGTGTCTGCTGCTAATATATAGACTGGTTGATAAAGAGATAGTATACTCGTAACTAGTATGTATGTATAAAGAAAGAAAAAAAAACCACGGTTAGGTCACTGGTATATACAATTATGGACGGGCTGCCGAGTGCCGACACAGAGGTAGCCACAGCCGTGAACTACCGCACTGTACACTGGTTGATAAAGAGATAGTAGTATACTCGTAACAACTAGTATGACGACGGTATAAAGAATGAAAAAAAAACCACGGTTAGGTGGTATATAATACAATTATGGTTGGACGGACTGCCTGCCGAGTGCCGACACAGAGGTAGCCACAGCCGTGAACTACCGCACTGTACACTGGTTGATAAAGAGATAGTAGTATACTCGTAACAACTAGTATGACGACGGTATAAAGAATGAAAAAAAAACCACGGTTAGGTGGTATATAATACAATTATGGTTGGACGGACTGCCTGCCGAGTGCCGACACAGAGGTAGCCACAGCCGTGAACTACCGCACTGTACACTGGTTGATAAAGAGATAGTAGTATACTCGTAACAACTAGTATGACGACGGTATAAAGAACGAAAAAAAAAACCACGGTTAGGTGGTATATATTATAATACAATTATGGATGGACGGACTGCCTGCCGAGTTCCGACACAGAGGTAGCCACAGCCGTGAACTACCGCACTGTACACTGGTTGATAAAGAGATAGTAGTATACTCGTAACAACTAGTATGACGACGGTATAAAGAACGAAAAAAAAACCACGGTTAGGTGGTATATATTATAATACAATTATGGATGGACGGACTGCCTGCCGAGTTCCGACACAGAGGTAGCCACAGCCGTGAACTACCGCACTGTACACTGGTTGATAAAGAGATAGTAGTATACTCGTAACAACTAGTATGACTATGACGACGGTATAAAGAAAGAAAAAAAAAAACCACGGTTAGGTGGTATATAATACAATTATGGATGGACGGACTGCCTGCCGAGTGCCGACACAGAGGTAGCCACAGCCGTGAACTACCGCACTGTACTGTGTCTGCTGCTAATATAGACTGGTTGATAAAGAGATAGTATACAATACTACTAATATACTGGTGGTCAGGCACTGGTCACCACTAGTCACACTGGCAGTGGCACTCCTGCAGCAAAAGTGTGCACTGTTTAATTTTAATATAATATTATTTATCATGTACTCCTGGCTCCTGCTATAACAACCTGCAGTGCTCCCCAGTCTCCCCCACAATTATAAGCTTTATATACAATACATTGATGTGCAGCACACTGGGCTGAGCAGTGCACACAGACTGAGTCACTGTGTGACTGTGTATCGTTTTTTTCAGGCAGAGAACGGATATATTAAATAAAACAAACAACTGCACTGTCTCTGGTGGTCACTGGTCACTGTGGTCGTCAGTCACTAAACTCTGTCTGCACTCTGCACTCTCTTCTAATCTACAGTATCACAGCAATCTCTCTCTCTCTCTCTCTTCTAAATCTAATCTAAATGGAGAGGACGCCAGCCACGTCCTCTCCCTATCAATCTCAATGCACGTGTGAAAATGGCGGCGACGCGCGGCTCCTTATATAGAATCCGAGTCTCGCGAGAATCCGACAGCGTCATGATGACGTTCGGGCGCGCTCGGGTTAACCGAGCAAGGCGGGAAGATCCGAGTCGCTCGGACCCGTGAAAAAAAAAGTGAAGTTCGTGCGGGTTCGGATTCAAAGAAACCGAACCCGCTCATCTCTAATTCAGAATAGACTGAAAATGAGTGGAAATTATGGTTTTTGAGGTTAATAATACTTTGGGATCAAAATGACCCCCAAATGCTATGATTTAAGCTGTTTTTTAGTGTTTTTTGAAAAAAACACCCGAATCCAAAACACACCCGAATCCGACAAAAAAAATTTGGTGAGGTTTTGCCAAAACGCGGTCGAACCCAAAACACGCCCGCGGAACCGAACCCAAAACCAAAACCCGAAAAATTTCAAGTGCACATCTCTACTACAAACTCCCACTCATCTGACTGTGAGAACTGTCCATATATTCCAGAGAGAGCACAACAATTTTGCTGTTTTGAAGATATTAATGAAAAGAACTGTCATTGCATTTCAAATAAGTCCTCACCTCCTTCATACCTGATTTGGATTTCTATGCAAAACTGATGGTTTACACACAAATCTGGTAGTTTGGGATCCACATGTGCAGAATGGGTCCTCTGATACCACTCTCGCTCCCCTCCCTTAGCTGCAGCATTTGGGGGGCAGCAACCGCATCCGTTTTACAAAACACTAGAGATGTGCACTTGAAATTTTTCGGGTTTTGTGTTTTGGTTTTGGGTTCGGTTCCGCGGCCGTGTTTTGGGTTCGACCGCGTTTTGGCAAAACCTCACCGAATTTTTTTTGTCGGATTCGGGTGTGTTTTGGATTCGGGTGTTTTTTTCAAAAAACACTAAAAAACAGCTTAAATCATAGAATTTGGGGGTCATTTTGATCCCAAAGTATTATTAACCTCAAAAACCATAGTTTCCACTCATTTTCAGTCTATTCTGAACACCTCACACCTCACAATATTATTTTAGTCCTAAAATTTGCACCGAGGTCGCTGGATGACTAAGCTAAGCGACCCTAGTGGCCGACACAAACACCTGGCCCATCTAGGAGTGGCACTGCAGTGTCACGCAGGATGGCCCTTCCAAAAAACACTCCCCAAACAGCACATGACGCAAAGAAAAAAAGAGGCGCAATGAGGTAGCTGTGTGAGTAAGCTAAGCGACCCTAGTGGCCAACACAAACACCTGGCCCATCTAGGAGTGGCACTGCAGTGTCACGCAGGATGGCCCTTCCAAAAAACACTCCCCAAACAGCACATGACGCAAAGAAAAAAAGAGGCGCAATGAGGTAGCTGTGTGAGTAAGCTAAGCGACCCTAGTGGCCGACACAAACACCTGGCCCATCTAGGAGTGGCACTGCAGTGTCACGCAGGATGGCCCTTCCAAAAAAACTCCCCAAACAGCACATGACGCAAAGAAAAAAAGAGGCGCAATGAGGTAGCTGTGTGAGTAAGCTAAGCGACCCTAGTGGCCGACACAAACACCTGGCCCATCTAGGAGTGGCACTGCAGTGTCACGCAGGATGGCCCTTCCAAAAAACACTCCCCAAACAGCACATGACGCAAAGAAAAAAAGAGGCGCAATGAGGTAGCTGTGTGAGTAAGCTAAGCGACCCTAGTGGCCGACACAAACACCTGGCCCATCTAGGAGTGGCACTGCAGTGTCACGCAGGATGGCCCTTCCAAAAAACACTCCCCAAACAGCACATGATGCAAAGAAAAAAAGAGGCGCAATGAGGTAGCTGTGTGAGTAAGATAAGCGACCCTAGTGGCCGACACAAACACCTGGCCCATCTAGGAGTGGCACTGCAGTGTCACGCAGGATGGCCCTTCCAAAAAACACTCCCCAAACAGCACATGACGCAAAGAAAAAAGAGGCGCAATGAGGTAGCTGTGTGAGTAAGCTAAGCGACCCTAGTGGCCGACACAAACACCTGGCCCATCTAGGAGTGGCACTGCAGTGTCACGCAGGATGGCCCTTCCAAAAAACACTCCCCAAACAGCACATGACGCAAAGAAAAAAAGAGGCGCAATGAGGTAGCTGTGTGAGTAAGATAAGCGACCCTAGTGGCCGACACAAACACCTGGCCCATCTAGGAGTGGCACTGCAGTGTCACGCAGGATGGCCCTTCCAAAAAACACTCCCCAAACAGCACATGACGCAAAGAAAAAAAGAGGCGCAATGAGGTAGCTGTGTGAGTAAGCTAAGCGACCCTAGTGGCCGACACAAACACCTGGCCCATCTAGGAGTGGCACTGCAGTGTCACGCAGGATGGCCCTTCCAAAAAACACTCCCCAAACAGCACATGACGCAAAGAAAAAAAGAGGCGCAATGAGGTAGCTGTGTGAGTAAGCTAAGCGACCCTAGTGGCCGACACAAACACCTGGCCCATCTAGGAGTGGCACTGCAGTGTCACGCAGGATGGCCCTTCCAAAAAACACTACCCAAACAGCACATGACGCAAAGAAAAAAAGAGGCGCAATGAGGTAGCTGTGTGAGTAAGATAAGCGACCCTAGTGGCCGACACAAACACCTGGCCCATCTAGGAGTGGCACTGCAGTGTCACGCAGGATGGCCCTTCCAAAAAACACTCCCCAAACAGCACATGACGCAAAGAAAAAAAGAGGCGCAATGAGGTAGCTGTGTGAGTAAGCTAAGCGACCCTAGTGGCCGACACAAACACCTGGCCCATCTAGGAGTGGCACTGCAGTGTCACGCAGGATGGCCCTTCCAAAAAACACTCCCCAAACAGCACATGACGCAAAGAAAAAAAGAGGCGCAATGAGGTAGCTGTGTGAGTAAGCTAAGCGACCCTAGTGGCCGACACAAACACCTGGCCCATCTAGGAGTGGCACTGCAGTGTCACGCAGGATGGCCCTTCCAAAAAACACTCCCCAAACAGCACATGACGCAAAGAAAAAAAGAGGCGCAATGAGGTAGCTGTGTGAGTAAGATAAGCGACCCTAGTGGCCGACACAAACACCTGGCCCATCTAGGAGTGGCACTGCAGTGTCACGCAGGATGGCCCTTCCAAAAAACACTCCCCAAACAGCACATGACACAAAGAAAAAAGAGGCGCAATGAGGTAGCTGTGTGAGTAAGCTAAGCGACCCTAGTGGCCGACACAAACACCTGGCCCATCTAGGAGTGGCACTGCAGTGTCACGCAGGATGGCCCTTCCAAAAAACACTCCCCAAACAGCACATGACGCAAAGAAAAAAAGAGGCGCAATGAGGTAGCTGTGTGAGTAAGCTAAGCGACCCTAGTGGCCGACACAAACACCTGGCCCATCTAGGAGTGGCACTGCAGTGTCACGCAGGATGGCCCTTCCAAAAAACACTCCCCAAACAGCACATGACGCAAAGAAAAAAAGAGGCGCAATGAGGTAGCTGTGTGAGTAAGCTAAGCGACCCTAGTGGCCGACACAAACACCTGGCCCATCTAGGAGTGGCACTGCAGTGTCACGCAGGATGGCCCTTCCAAAAAACACTCCCCAAACAGCACATGATGCAAAGAAAAATAGAGGCGCAATGAGGTAGCTGACTGTGTGAGTAAGCTAAGCGACCCTAGTGGCCGACACAAACACCTGGCCCATCTAGGAGTGGCACTGCAGTGTCACGCAGGATGGCCCTTCCAAAAAACACTCCCCAAACAGCACATGACGCAAAGAAAAAAAGAGGCGCAATGAGGTAGCTGTGTGAGTAAGATAAGCGACCCTAGTGGCCGACACAAACACCTGGCCCATCTAGGAGTGGCACTGCAGTGTCACGCAGGATGGCCCTTCCAAAAAACACTCCCCAAACAGCACATGACGCAAAGAAAAAAAGAGGCGCAATGAGGTAGCTGTGTGAGTAAGCTAAGCGACCCTAGTGGCCGACACAAACACCTGGCCCATCTAGGAGTGGCACTGCAGTGTCACGCAGGATGGCCCTTCCAAAAAACACTCCCCAAACAGCACATGACGCAAAGAAAAAAAGAGGCGCAATGAGGTAGCTGTGTGAGTAAGCTAAGCGACCCTAGTGGCCGACACAAACACCTCGCCCATCTAGGAGAGGCACTGCAGTGTCACGCAGGATGGCCCTTCCAAAAAACACTACCCAAACAGCACATGACGCAAAGAAAAAAAGAGGCGCAATGAGGTAGCTGTGTGAGTAAGATAAGCGACCCTAGTGGCCGACACAAACACCTGGCCCATCTAGGAGTGGCACTGCAGTGTCACGCAGGATGGCCCTTCCAAAAAACACTCCCCAAACAGCACATGACGCAAAGAAAAAAAGAGGCGCAATGAGGTAGCTGTGTGAGTAAGATAAGCGACCCTAGTGGCCGACACAAACACCTGGCCCATCTAGGAGTGGCAATGCAGTGTCACGCAGGATGGCCCTTCCAAAAAACACTCCCCAAACAGCACATGACGCAAAGAAAAAAAGAGGCGCAATGAGGTAGCTGTGTGAGTAAGCTAAGCGACCCTAGTGGCCGACACAAACACCTGGCCCATCTAGGAGTGGCACTGCAGTGTCACGCAGGATGGCCCTTCCAAAAAACACTCCCCAAACAGCACATGACGCAAAGAAAAAAAAAGGGGCAATGAGGTAGCTGTGTGAGTAAGCTAAGCGACCCTAGTGGCCGACACAAACACCTGGCCCATCTAGGAGTGGCACTGCAGTGTCACGCAGGATGGCCCTTCCAAAAAACACTCCCCAAAGAGCACATGATGCAAAGAAAAAAAGAGGCGCAATGAGGTAGCTGTGTGAGTAAGCTAAGCGACCCTAGTGGCCGACACAAACACCTGGCCCATCTAGGAGTGGCACTGCAGTGTCACGCAGGATGGCCCTTCCAAAAAACACTCCCCAAACAGCACATGACGCAAAGAAAAAAAGAGGCGCAATGAGGTAGCTGTGTGAGTAAGATAAGCGACCCTAGTGGCCGACACAAACACCTGGCCCATCTAGGAGTGGCACTGCAGTGTCACGCAGGATGGCCCTTCCAAAAAACACTCCCCAAACAGCACATGACGCAAAGAAAAAAAGAGGCGCAATGAGGTAGCTGTGTGAGTAAGCTAAGCGACCCTAGTGGCCGACACAAACACCTGGCCCATCTAGGAGTGGCACTGCAGTGTCACGCAGGATGGCCCTTCCAAAAAACACTCCCCAAACAGCACATGACGCAAAGAAAAAAAGAGGCGCAATGAGGTAGCTGTGTGAGTAAGCTAAGCGACCCTAGTGGCCGACACAAACACCTGGCCCATCTAGGAGTGGCACTGCAGTGTCACGCAGGATGGCCCTTCCAAAAAACACTCCCCAAACAGCACATGACGCAAAGAAAAAAAGAGGCGCAATGAGGTAGCTGTGTGAGTAAGATAAGCGACCCTAGTGGCCGACACAAACACCTGGCCCATCTAGGAGTGGCACTGCAGTGTCACGCAGGATGGCCCTTCCAAAAAACACTCCCCAAACAGCACATGACGCAAAGAAAAAAAGAGGCGCAATGAGGTAGCTGTGTGAGTAAGCTAAGCGACCCTAGTGGCGACACAAACACCTGGCCCATCTAGGAGTGGCACTGCAGTGTCACGCAGGATGGCCCTTCCAAAAAACACTCCCCAAACAGCACATGACGCAAAGAAAAAAAGAGGCGCAATGAGGTAGCTGTGTGAGTAAGCTAAGCGACCCTAGTGGCCGACACAAACACCTCGCCCATCTAGGAGTGGCACTGCAGTGTCACGCAGGATGGCCCTTCCAAAAAACACTACCCAAACAGCACATGACGCAAAGAAAAAAAGAGGCGCAATGAGGTAGCTGTGTGAGTAAGATAAGCGACCCTAGTGGCCGACACAAACACCTGGCCCATCTAGGAGTGGCACTGCAGTGTCACGCAGGATGGCCCTTCCAAAAAACACTCCCCAAACAGCACATGACGCAAAGAAAAAAAGAGGCGCAATGAGGTAGCTGTGTGAGTAAGATAAGCGACCCTAGTGGCCGACACAAACACCTGGCCCATCTAGGAGTGGCAATGCAGTGTCACGCAGGATGGCCCTTCCAAAAAACACTCCCCAAACAGCACATGACGCAAAGAAAAAAAGAGGCGCAATGAGGTAGCTGTGTGAGTAAGCTAAGCGACCCTAGTGGCCGACACAAACACCTGGCCCATCTAGGAGTGGCACTGCAGTGTCACGCAGGATGGCCTTCCAAAAAACACTCCCCAAACAGCACATGACGCAAAGAAAAAAAGAGGCGCAATGAGGTAGCTGTGTGAGTAAGCTAAGCGACCCTAGTGGCCGACACAAACACCTGGCCCATCTAGGAGTGGCACTGCAGTGTCACGCAGGATGGCCCTTCCAAAAAACACTCCCCAAACAGCACATGACGCAAAGAAAAAAAAAGGGGCAATGAGGTAGCTGTGTGAGTAAGCTAAGCGACCCTAGTGGCCGACACAAACACCTGGCCCATCTAGGAGTGGCACTGCAGTGTCACGCAGGATGGCCCTTCCAAAAAACACTCCCCAAAGAGCACATGATGCAAAGAAAAAAAGAGGCGCAATGAGGTAGCTGTGTGAGTAAGCTAAGCGACCCTAGTGGCCGACACAAACACCTGGCCCATCTAGGAGTGGCACTGCAGTGTCACGCAGGATGGCCCTTCCAAAAAACACTCCCCAAACAGCACATGACGCAAAGAAAAAAAGAGGCGCAATGAGGTAGCTGTGTGAGTAAGATAAGCGACCCTAGTGGCCGACACAAACACCTGGCCCATCTAGGAGTGGCACTGCAGTGTCACGCAGGATGGCCCTTCCAAAAAACACTCCCCAAACAGCACATGACGCAAAGAAAAAAAGAGGCGCAATGAGGTAGCTGTGTGAGTAAGCTAAGCGACCCTAGTGGCCGACACAAACACCTGGCCCATCTAGGAGTGGCACTGCAGTGTCACGCAGGATGGCCCTTCCAAAAAACACTCCCCAAACAGCACATGACGCAAAGAAAAAAAGAGGCGCAATGAGGTAGCTGTGTGAGTAAGCTAAGCGACCCTAGTGGCCGACACAAACACCTGGCCCATCTAGGAGTGGCACTGCAGTGTCACGCAGGATGGCCCTTCCAAAAAACACTCCCCAAACAGCACATGACGCAAAGAAAAAAAGAGGCGCAGTGAGGTAGCTGTGTGAGTAAGATAAGCGACCCTAGTGGCCGACACAAACACCTGGCCCATCTAGGAGTGGCACTGCAGTGTCACGCAGGATGGCCCTTCCAAAAAACACTCCCCAAACAGCACATGACGCAAAGAAAAAAAGAGGCGCAATGAGGTAGCTGTGTGAGTAAGCTAAGCGACCCTAGTGGCCGACACAAACACCTGGCCCATCTAGGAGTGGCACTGCAGTGTCACGCAGGATGGCCCTTCCAAAAAACACTCCCCAAACAGCACATGACGCAAAGAAAAAAAGAGGCGCAATGAGGTAGCTGTGTGAGTAAGCTAAGCGACCCTAGTGGCCGACACAAACACCTCGCCCATCTAGGAGTGGCACTGCAGTGTCACGCAGGATGGCCCTTCCAAAAAACACTACCCAAACAGCACATGACGCAAAGAAAAAAAGAGGCGCAATGAGGTAGCTGTGTGAGTAAGATAAGCGACCCTAGTGGCCGACACAAACACCTGGCCCATCTAGGAGTGGCACTGCAGTGTCACGCAGGATGGCCCTTCCAAAAAACACTCCCCAAACAGCACATGACGCAAAGAAAAAAAGAGGCGCAATGAGGTAGCTGTGTGAGTAAGATAAGCGACCCTAGTGGCCGACACAAACACCTGGCCCACCTAGGAGTGGCAATGCAGTGTCACGCAGGATGGCCCTTCCAAAAAACACTCCCCAAACAGCACATGACGCAAAGAAAAAAAGAGGCGCAATGAGGTAGCTGTGTGAGTAAGCTAAGCGACCCTAGTGGCCGACACAAATACCTGGCCCATCTAGGAGTGGCACTGCAGTGTCACGCAGGATGGCCCTTCCAAAAAACACTCCCCAAACAGCACATGACGCAAAGAAAAAAAGAGGCGCAATGAGGTAGCTGTGTGAGTAAGCTAAGCGACCCTAGTGGCCGACACAAACACCTGGCCCATCTAGGAGTGGCACTGCAGTGTCACGCAGGATGGCCCTTCCAAAAAACACTCCCCAAACAGCACATGACGCAAAGAAAAAAAAAGGGGCAATGAGGTAGCTGTGTGAGTAAGCTAAGCGACCCTAGTGGCCGACACAAACACCTGGCCCATCTAGGAGTGGCACTGCAGTGTCACGCAGGATGGCCCTTCCAAAAAACACTCCCCAAACAGCACATGATGCAAAGAAAAAAAGAGGCGCAATGAGGTAGCTGTGTGAGTAAGCTAAGCGACCCTAGTGGCCGACACAAACACCTGGCCCATCTAGGAGTGGCACTGCAGTGTCACGCAGGATGGCCCTTCCAAAAAACACTCCCCAAACAGCACATGACGCAAAGAAAAAAAGAGGCGCAATGAGGTAGCTGTGTGAGTAAGATAAGCGACCCTAGTGGCCGACACAAACACCTGGCCCATCTAGGAGTGGCAATGCAGTGTCACGCAGGATGGCCCTTCCAAAAAACACTCCCCAAACAGCACATGACGCAAAGAAAAAAAGAGGCGCAATGAGGTAGCTGTGTGAGTAAGATAAGCGACCCTAGTGGCCGACACAAACACCTGGCCCATCTAGGAGTGGCACTGCAGTGTCACGCAGGATGGCCCTTCCAAAAAACACTCCCCAAACAGCACATGACGCAAAGAAAAAAAGAGGCGCAATGAGGTAGCTGTGTGAGTAAGCTAAGCGACCCTAGTGGCCGACACAAACACCTGGCCCATCTAGGAGTGGCACTGCAGTGTCACGCAGGATGGCCCTTCCAAAAAACACTCCCCAAACAGCACATGACGCAAAGAAAAAAAGAGGCGCAATGAGGTAGCTGTGTGAGTAAGCTAAGCGACCCTAGTGGCCGACACAAACACCTGGCCCATCTAGGAGTGGCACTGCAGTGTCACGCAGGATGGCCCTTCCAAAAAACACTACCCAAACAGCACATGACGCAAAGAAAAAAAGAGGCGCAATGAGGTAGCTGTGTGAGTAAGATAAGCGACCCTAGTGGCCGACACAAACACCTGGCCCATCTAGGAGTGGCACTGCAGTGTCACGCAGGATGGCCCTTCCAAAAAACACTCCCCAAACAGCACATGACGCAAAGAAAAAAAGAGGCGCAATGAGGTAGCTGTGTGAGTAAGATAAGCGACCCTAGTGGCCGACACAAACACCTGGCCCATCTAGGAGTGGCAATGCAGTGTCACGCAGGATGGCCCTTCCAAAAAACACTCCCCAAACAGCACATGACGCAAAGAAAAAAAGAGGCGCAATGAGGTAGCTGTGTGAGTAAGCTAAGCGACCCTAGTGGCCGACACAAATACCTGGCCCATCTAGGAGTGGCACTGCAGTGTCACGCAGGATGGCCCTTCCAAAAAACACTCCCCAAACAGCACATGACGCAAAGAAAAAAAGAGGCGCAATGAGGTAGCTGTGTGAGTAAGCTAAGCGACCCTAGTGGCCGACACAAACACCTGGCCCATCTAGGAGTGGCACTGCAGTGTCACGCAGGATGGCCCTTCCAAAAAACACTCCCCAAACAGCACATGACGCAAAGAAAAAAAAAGGGGCAATGAGGTAGCTGTGTGAGTAAGCTAAGCGACCCTAGTGGCCGACACAAACACCTGGCCCATCTAGGAGTGGCACTGCAGTGTCACGCAGGATGGCCCTTCCAAAAAACACTCCCCAAACAGCACATGATGCAAAGAAAAAAAGAGGCGCAATGAGGTAGCTGTGTGAGTAAGCTAAGCGACCCTAGTGGCCGACACAAACACCTGGCCCATCTAGGAGTGGCACTGCAGTGTCACGCAGGATGGCCCTTCCAAAAAACACTCCCCAAACAGCACATGACGCAAAGAAAAAAAGAGGCGCAATGAGGTAGCTGTGTGAGTAAGATAAGCGACCCTAGTGGCCGACACAAACACCTGGCCCATCTAGGAGTGGCACTGCAGTGTCACGCAGGATGGCCCTTCCAAAAAACACTCCCCAAACAGCACATGACGCAAAGAAAAAAAGAGGCGCAATGAGGTAGCTGTGTGAGTAAGCTAAGCGACCCTAGTGGCCGACACAAACACCTGGCCCATCTAGGAGTGGCACTGCAGTGTCACGCAGGATGGCCCTTCCAAAAAACACTCCCCAAACAGCACATGACGCAAAGAAAAAAAGAGGCGCAATGAGGTAGCTGTGTGAGTAAGCTAAGCGACCCTAGTGGCCGACACAAACACCTGGCCCATCTAGGAGTGGCACTGCAGTGTCACGCAGGATGGCCCTTCCAAAAAACACTCCCCAAACAGCACATGACGCAAAGAAAAAAAGAGGCGCAATGAGGTAGCTGTGTGAGTAAGATAAGCGACCCTAGTGGCCGACACAAACACCTGGCCCATCTAGGAGTGACACTGCAGTGTCACGCAGGATGGCCCTTCCAAAAAACACTCCCCAAACAGCACATGACGCAAAGAAAAAAAGAGGCGCAATGAGGTAGCTGTGTGAGTAAGATAAGCGACCCTAGTGGCCGACACAAACACCTGGCCCATCTAGGAGTGGCACTGCAGTGTCACGCAGGATGGCCCTTCCAAAAAACACTCCCCAAACAGCACATGACGCAAAGAAAAAAAGAGGCGCAATGAGGTAGCTGTGTGAGTAAGCTAAGCGACCCTAGTGGCCGACACAAACACCTGGCCCATCTAGGAGTGGCACTGCAGTGTCACGCAGGATGGCCCTTCCAAAAAACACTCCCCAAACAGCACATGACGCAAAGAAAAAAAGAGGCGCAATGAGGTAGCTGTGTGAGTAAGCTAAGCGACCCTAGTGGCCGACACAAACACCTGGCCCATCTAGGAGTGGCACTGCAGTGTCACGCAGGATGGCCCTTCCAAAAAACACTCCCCAAACAGCACATGACGCAAAGAAAAAAAAAGGGGCAATGAGGTAGCTGTGTGAGTAAGCTAAGCGACCCTAGTGGCCGACACAAACACCTGGCCCATCTAGGAGTGGCACTGCAGTGTCACGCAGGATGGCCCTTCCAAAAAACACTCCCCAAACAGCACATGACGCAAAGAAAAAAAAAGGGGCAATGAGGTAGCTGTGTGAGTAAGCTAAGCGACCCTAGTGGCCGACACAAACACCTGGCCCATCTAGGAGTGGCACTGCAGTGTCACGCAGGATGGCCCTTCCAAAAAACACTCCCCAAACAGCACATGATGCAAAGAAAAAAAGAGGCGCAATGAGGTAGCTGTGTGAGTAAGCTAAGCGACCCTAGTGGCCGACACAAACACCTGGCCCATCTAGGAGTGGCACTGCAGTGTCACGCAGGATGGCCCTTCCAAAAAACACTCCCCAAACAGCACATGACGCAAAGAAAAAAAGAGGCGCAATGAGGTAGCTGTGTGAGTAAGATAAGCGACCCTAGTGGCCGACACAAACACCTAGCCCATCTAGGAGTGTCACTGCAGTGTCACGCAGGATGGCCCTTCCAAAAAACACTCCCCAAACAGCACATGACGCAAAGAAAAAAAGAGGCGCAATGAGGTAGCTGTGTGAGTAAGCTAAGCGACCTTAGTGGCCGACACAAACACCTGGCCCATCTAGGAGTGGCACTGCAGTGTCACGCAGGATGGCCCTTCCAAAAAACACTCCCCAAACAGCACATGACGCAAAGAAAAAAAGAGGCGCAATGAGGTAGCTGTGTGAGTAAGCTAGGCGACCCTAGTGGCCGACACAAACACCTGGCCCATCTAGGAGTGGCACTGCAGTGTCACGCAGGATGGCCCTTCCAAAAAACACTCCCCAAACAGCACATGACGCAAAGAAAAAAAGAGGCGCAATGAGGTAGCTGTGTGAGTAAGCTAAGCGACCCTAGTGGCCGACACAAACACCTGGCCCATCTAGGAGTGGCACTGCAGTGTCACGCAGGATGGCCCTTCCAAAAAACACTCCCCAAACAGCACATGACGCAAAGAAAAAAGAGGCGCAATGTGGTAGCTGTGTGAGTAAGATAAGCGACCCTAGTGGCCGACACAAACACCTGGCCCATCTAGGAGTGGCACTGCAGTGTCACGCAGGATGGCCCTTCCAAAAAACACTCCCCAAACAGCACATGACGCAAAGAAAAAAAAAGGGGCAATGAGGTAGCTGTGTGAGTAAGCTAAGCGACCCTAGTGGCCGACACAAACACCTGGCCCATCTAGGAGTGTCACTGCAGTGTCACGCAGGATGGCCCTTCCAAAAAACACTCCCCAAACAGCACATGATGCAAAGAAAAAAAGAGGCGCAATGAGGTAGCTGTGTGAGTAAGCTAAGCGACCCTAGTGGCCGACACAAACACCTGGCCCATCTAGGAGTGGCACTGCAGTGTCACGCAGGATGGCCCTTCCAAAAAACACTCCCCAAACAGCACATGACGCAAAGAAAAAAAGAGGCGCAATGAGGTAGCTGTGTGAGTAAGCTAAGCGACCCTAGTGGCCGACACAAACACCTGGCCCATCTAGGAGTGGCACTGCAGTGTCACGCAGGATGGCCCTTCCAAAAAACACTCCCCAAACAGCACATGACGCAAAGAAAAAAAGAGGCGCAATGAGGTAGCTGTGTGAGTAAGCTAAGCGACCCTAGTGGCCGACACAAACACCTGGCCCATCTAGGAGTGGCACTGCAGTGTCACGCAGGATGGCCCTTCCAAAAAACACTCCCCAAACAGCACATGACGCAAAGAAAAAAAGAGGCGCAATGAGGTAGCTGTGTGAGTAAGATAAGCGACCCTAGTGGCCGACACAAACACCTGGCCCATCTAGGAGTGGCACTGCAGTGTCACGCAGGATGGCCCTTCCAAAAAACATTCCCCAAACAGCACATGACGCAAAGAAAAAAAGATTCGCAATAAGGTAGCTGTGTGAGTAAGATAAGCGACCCTAGTGGCCGACACAAACACCTGGCCCATCTAGGAGTGGCACTGCAGTGTCACGCAGGATGGCCCTTCCAAAAAACACTCCCCAAACAGCACATGACGCAAAGAAAAAAAGAGGCGCAATGAGGTAGCTGTGTGAGTAAGATAAGCGACCCTAGTGGCCGACACAAACACCTGGCCCATCTAGGAGTGGCACTGCAGTGTCACGCAGGATGGCCCTTCCAAAAAACACTCCCCAAACAGCACATGACGCAAAGAAAAAAAGAGGCGCAATGAGGTAGCTGTGTGAGTAAGCTAAGCGACCCTAGTGGCCGACACAAACACCTGGCCCATCTAGGAGTGGCACTGCAGTGTCACGCAGGATGGCCCTTCCAAAAAACACTCCCCAAACAGCACATGACGCAAAGAAAAAAAAAGGGGCAATGAGGTAGCTGTGTGAGTAAGCTAAGCGACCCTAGTGGCCGACACAAACACCTGGCCCATCTAGGAGTGTCACTGCAGTGTCACGCAGGATGGCCCTTCCAAAAAACACTCCCCAAACAGCACATGACGCAAAGAAAAAAAGAGGCGCAATGAGGTAGCTGTGTGAGTAAGATAAGCGACCCTAGTGGCCGACACAAACACCTGGCCCATCTAGGAGTGGCACTGCAGTGTCACGCAGGATGGCCCTTCCAAAAAACACTCCCCAAACAGCACATGACGCAAAGAAAAAAAGAGGCGCAATGAGGTAGCTGTGTGAGTAAGCTAAGCGACCCTAGTGGCCGACACAAACACCTGGCCCATCTAGGAGTGGCACTGCAGTGTCACGCAGGATGGCCCTTCCAAAAAACACTCCCCAAACAGCACATGACGCAAAGAAAAAAAAAGGGGCAATGAGGTAGCTGTGTGAGTAAGCTAAGCGACCCTAGTGGCCGACACAAACACCTGGCCCATCTAGGAGTGTCACTGCAGTGTCACGCAGGATGGCCCTTCCAAAAAACACTCCCCAAACAGCACATGATGCAAAGAAAAAAAGAGGCGCAATGAGGTAGCTGTGTGAGTAAGCTAAGCGACCCTAGTGGCCGACACAAACACCTGGCCCATCTAGGAGTGGCACTGCAGTGTCACGCAGGATGGCCCTTCCAAAAAACACTCCCCAAACAGCACATGACGCAAAGAAAAAAAGAGGCGCAATGAGGTAGCTGTGTGAGTAAGCTAAGCGACCCTAGTGGCCGACACAAACACCTGGCCCATCTAGGAGTGGCACTGCAGTGTCACGCAGGATGGCCCTTCCAAAAAACACTCCCCAAACAGCACATGACGCAAAGAAAAAAAGAGGCGCAATGAGGTAGCTGTGTGAGTAAGCTAAGCGACCCTAGTGGCCGACACAAACACCTGGCCCATCTAGGAGTGGCACTGCAGTGTCACGCAGGATGGCCCTTCCAAAAAACACTCCCCAAACAGCACATGACGCAAAGAAAAAAAGAGGCGCAATGAGGTAGCTGTGTGAGTAAGCTAAGCGACCCTAGTGGCCGACACAAACACCTGGCCCATCTAGGAGTGGCACTGCAGTGTCACGCAGGATGGCCCTTCCAAAAAACACTCCCCAAACAGCACATGACGCAAAGAAAAAAAAAGGGGCAATGAGGTAGCTGTGTGAGTAAGCTAAGCGACCCTAGTGGCCGACACAAACACCTGGCCCATCTAGGAGTGGCACTGCAGTGTCACGCAGGATGGCCCTTCCAAAAAACACTCCCCAAACAGCACATGATGCAAAGAAAAAAAGAGGCGCAATGAGGTAGCTGTGTGAGTAAGCTAAGCGACCCTAGTGGCCGACACAAACACCTGGCCCATCTAGGAGTGGCACTGCAGTGTCACGCAGGATGGCCCTTCCAAAAAACACTCCCCAAACAGCACATGACGCAAAGAAAAAAAGAGGCGCAATGAGGTAGCTGTGTGAGTAAGCTAAGCGACCCTAGTGGCCGACACAAACACCTGGCCCAACTAGGAGTGGCACTGCAGTGTCACGCAGGATGGCCCTTCCAAAAAACACTCCCCAAACAGCACATGACGCAAAGAAAAAAAGAGGCGCAATGAGGTAGCTGTGTGAGTAAGATAAGCGACCCTAGTGGCCGACACAAACACCTGGCCCATCTAGGAGTGGCACTGCAGTGTCACGCAGGATGGCCCTTCCAAAAAACATTCCCCAAACAGCACATGACGCAAAGAAAAAAAGATTCGCAATAAGGTAGCTGTGTGAGTAAGATAAGCGACCCTAGTGGCCGACACAAACACCTGGCCCATCTAGGAGTGGCACTGCAGTGTCACGCAGGATGGCCCTTCCAAAAAACACTCCCCAAACAGCACATGACGCAAAGAAAAAAAGAGGCGCAATGAGGTAGCTGTGTGAGTAAGATAAGCGACCCTAGTGGCCGACACAAATACCTGGCCCATCTAGGAGTGGCACTGCAGTGTCACGCAGGATGGCCCTTCCAAAAAACACTCCCCAAACAGCACATGACGCAAAGAAAAAAAGAGGTGCAATGAGGTAGCTGTGTGAGTAAGATAAGCGACCCTAGTGGCCGACACAAACACCTGGCCCATCTAGGAGTGGCACTGCAGTGTCACGCAGGATGGCCCTTCCAAAAAACACTCCCCAAACAGCACATGACGCAAAGAAAAAAAAAGGGGCAATGAGGTAGCTGTGTGAGTAAGCTAAGCGACCCTAGTGGCCGACACAAACACCTGGCCCATCTAGGAGTGTCACTGCAGTGTCACGCAGGATGGCCCTTCCAAAAAACACTCCCCAAACAGCACATGATGCAAAGAAAAAAAGAGGCGCAATGAGGTAGCTGTGTGAGTAAGCTAAGCGACCCTAGTGGCCGACACAAACACCTGGCCCATCTAGGAGTGGCACTGCAGTGTCACGCAGGATGGCCCTTCCAAAAAACACTCCCCAAACAGCACATGATGCAAAGAAAATAAGAGGCGCAATGAGGTAGCTGTGTGAGTAAGCTAAGCGACCCTAGTGGCCGACACAAACACCTGGCCCATCTAGGAGTGGCACTGCAGTGTCACGCAGGATGGCCCTTCCAAAAAACACTCCCCAAACAGCACATGACGCAAAGAAAAAAAGAGGCGCAATGAGGTAGCTGTGTGAGTAAGATAAGCGACCCTAGTGGCCGACACAAACACCTGGCCCATCTAGGAGTGGCACTGCAGTGTCACGCAGGATGGCCCTTCCAAAAAACACTCCCCAAACAGCACATGACGCAAAGAAAAAAAGAGGCGCAATGAGGTAGCTGTGTGAGTAAGCTAAGCGACCCTAGTGGCCGACACAAACACCTGGCCCATCTAGGAGTGGCACTGCAGTGTCACGCAGGATGGCCCTTCCAAAAAACACTCCCCAAACAGCACATGACGCAAAGAAAAAAAGAGGCGCAATGAGGTAGCTGTGTGAGTAAGCTAAGCGACCCTAGTGGCCGACACAAACACCTGGCCCATCTAGGAGTGGCACTGCAGTGTCACGCAGGATGGCCCTTCCAAAAAACACTCCCCAAACAGCACATGACGCAAAGAAAAAAAGAGGCGCAATGAGGTAGCTGTGTGAGTAAGATAAGCGACCCTAGTGGCCGACACAAACACCTGGCCCATCTAGGAGTGGCACTGCAGTGTCATGCAGGATGGCCCTTCCAAAAAACACTCCCCAAACAGCACATGACGCAAAGAAAAAAAGAGGCGCAATGAGGTAGCTGTGTGAGTAAGATAAGCGACCCTAGTGGCCGACACAAACACCTGGCCCATCTAGGAGTGGCACTGCAGTGTCACGCAGGATGGCCCTTCCAAAAAACACTCCCCAAACAGCACATGACGCAAAGAAAAAAAGAGGCGCAATGAGGTAGCTGTGTGAGTAAGCTAAGCGACCCTAGTGGCCGACACAAACACCTGGCCCATCTAGGAGTGGCACTGCAGTGTCACGCAGGATGGCCCTTCCAAAAAACACTCCCCAAACAGCACATGACGCAAAGAAAAAAAGAGGCGCAATGAGGTAGCTGTGTGAGTAAGCTAAGCGACCCTAGTGGCCGACACAAACACCTGGCCCATCTAGGAGTGGCACTGCAGTGTCACGCAGGATGGCCCTTCCAAAAAACACTCCCCAAACAGCACATGACGCAAAGAAAAAAAAAGGGGCAATGAGGTAGCTGTGTGAGTAAGCTCAGCGACCCTAGTGGCCGACACAAACACCTGGCCCATCTAGGAGTGGCACTGCAGTGTCACGCAGGATGGCCCTTCCAAAAAACACTCCCCAAACAGCACATGACGCAAAGAAAAAAAAAGGGGCAATGAGGTAGCTGTGTGAGTAAGCTAAGCGACCCTAGTGGCCGACACAAACACCTGGCCCATCTAGGAGTGTCACTGCAGTGTCACGCAGGATGGCCCTTCCAAAAAACACTCCCCAAACAGCACATGATGCAAAGAAAAAAAGAGGCGCAATGAGGTAGCTGTGTGAGTAAGCTAAGCGACCCTAGTGGCCGACACAAACACCTGGCCCATCTAGGAGTGGCACTGCAGTGTCACGCAGGATGGCCCTTCCAAAAAACACTCCCCAAACAGCACATGACGCAAAGAAAAAAAGAGGCGCAATGAGGTAGCTGTGTGAGTAAGATAAGCGACCCTAGTGGCCGACACAAACACCTAGCCCATCTAGGAGTGTCACTGCAGTGTCACGCAGGATGGCCCTTCCAAAAAACACTCCCCAAACAGCACATGACGCAAAGAAAAAAAGAGGCGCAATGAGGTAGCTGTGTGAGTAAGCTAAGCGACCTTAGTGGCCGACACAAACACCTGGCCCATCTAGGAGTGGCACTGCAGTGTCACGCAGGATGGCCCTTCCAAAAAACACTCCCCAAACAGCACATGACGCAAAGAAAAAAAGAGGCGCAATGAGGTAGCTGTGTGAGTAAGCTAAGCGACCCTAGTGGCCGACACAAACACCTGGCCCATCTAGGAGTGGCACTGCAGTGTCACGCAGGATGGCCCTTCCAAAAAACACTCCCCAAACAGCACATGACGCAAAGAAAAAAAGAGGCGCAATGAGGTAGCTGTGTGAGTAAGCTAAGCGACCCTAGTGGCCGACACAAACACCTGGCCCATCTAGGAGTGGCACTGCAGTGTCACGCAGGATGGCCCTTCCAAAAAACACTCCCCAAACAGCACATGACGCAAAGAAAAAAAGAGGCGCAATGAGGTAGCTGTGTGAGTAAGATAAGCGACCCTAGTGGCCGACACAAACACCTGGCCCATCTAGGAGTGGCACTGCAGTGTCACGCAGGATGGCCCTTCCAAAAAACACTCCCCAAACAGCACATGACGCAAAGAAAAAAAAAGGGGCAATGAGGTAGCTGTGTGAGTAAGCTAAGCGACCCTAGTGGCCGACACAAACACCTGGCCCATCTAGGAGTGTCACTGCAGTGTCACGCAGGATGGCCCTTCCAAAAAACACTCCCCAAACAGCACATGATGCAAAGAAAAAAAGAGGCGCAATGAGGTAGCTGTGTGAGTAAGCTAAGCGACCCTAGTGGCCGACACAAACACCTGGCCCATCTAGGAGTGGCACTGCAGTGTCACGCAGGATGGCCCTTCCAAAAAACACTCCCCAAACAGCACATGATGCAAAGAAAAAAAGAGGCGCAATGAGGTAGCTGTGTGAGTAAGCTAAGCGACCCTAGTGGCCGACACAAACACCTGGCCCATCTAGGAGTGGCACTGCAGTGTCACGCAGGATGGCCCTTCCAAAAAACACTCCCCAAACAGCACATGACGCAAAGAAAAAAAGAGGCGCAATGAGGTAGCTGTGTGAGTAAGATAAGCGACCCTAGTGGCCGACACAAACACCTGGCCCATCTAGGAGTGGCACTGCAGTGTCACGCAGGATGGCCCTTCCAAAAAACACTCCCCAAACAGCACATGACGCAAAGAAAAAAAGAGGCGCAATGAGGTAGCTGTGTGAGTAAGCTAAGCGACCCTAGTGGCCGACACAAACACCTGGCCCATCTAGGAGTGGCACTGCAGTGTCACGCAGGATGGCCCTTCCAAAAAACACTCCCCAAACAGCACATGACGCAAAGAAAAAAAGAGGCGCAATGAGGTAGCTGTGTGAGTAAGCTAAGCGACCCTAGTGGCCGACACAAACACCTGGCCCATCTAGGAGTGTCACTGCAGTGTCACGCAGGATGGCCCTTCCAAAAAACACTCCCCAAACAGCACATGACGCAAAGAAAAAAAGAGGCGCAATGAGGTAGCTGTGTGAGTAAGATAAGCGACCCTAGTGGCCGACACAAACACCTGGCCCATCTAGGAGTGGCACTGCAGTGTCATGCAGGATGGCCCTTCCAAAAAACACTCCCCAAACAGCACATGACGCAAAGAAAAAAAGAGGCGCAATGAGGTAGCTGTGTGAGTAAGATAAGCGACCCTAGTGGCCGACACAAACACCTGGCCCATCTAGGAGTGGCACTGCAGTGTCACGCAGGATGGCCCTTCCAAAAAACACTCCCCAAACAGCACATGACGCAAAGAAAAAAAGAGGCGCAATGAGGTAGCTGTGTGAGTAAGCTAAGCGACCCTAGTGGCCGACACAAACACCTGGCCCATCTAGGAGTGGCACTGCAGTGTCACGCAGGATGGCCCTTCCAAAAAACACTCCCCAAACAGCACATGACGCAAAGAAAAAAAGAGGCGCAATGAGGTAGCTGTGTGAGTAAGATAAGCGACCCTAGTGGCCGACACAAACACCTGGCCCATCTAGGAGTGGCACTGCAGTGTCACGCAGGATGGCCCTTCCAAAAAACACTCCCCAAACAGCACATGACGCAAAGAAAAAAAGAGGCGCAATGAGGTAGCTGTGTGAGTAAGCTAAGCGACCCTAGTGGCCGACACAAACACCTGGCCCATCTAGGAGTGGCACTGCAGTGTCACGCAGGATGGCCCTTCCAAAAAACACTCCCCAAACAGCACATGACGCAAAGAAAAAAAGAGGCGCAATGAGGTAGCTGTGTGAGTAAGCTAAGCGACCCTAGTGGCCGACACAAACACCTGGCCCATCTAGGAGTGTCACTGCAGTGTCACGCAGGATGGCCCTTCCAAAAAACACTCCCCAAACAGCACATGACGCAAAGAAAAAAAGAGGCGCAATGAGGTAGCTGTGTGAGTAAGATAAGCGACCCTAGTGGCCGACACAAACACCTGGCCCATCTAGGAGTGGCACTGCAGTGTCATGCAGGATGGCCCTTCCAAAAAACACTCCCCAAACAGCACATGACGCAAAGAAAAAAAGAGGCGCAATGAGGTAGCTGTGTGAGTAAGATAAGCGACCCTAGTGGCCGACACAAACACCTGGCCCATCTAGGAGTGGCACTGCAGTGTCACGCAGGATGGCCCTTCCAAAAAACACTCCCCAAACAGCACATGACGCAAAGAAAAAAAGAGGCGCAATGAGGTAGCTGTGTGAGTAAGCTAAGCGACCCTAGTGGCCGACACAAACACCTGGCCCATCTAGGAGTGGCACTGCAGTGTCACGCAGGATGGCCCTTCCAAAAAACACTCCCCAAACAGCACATGACGCAAAGAAAAAAAGAGGCGCAATGAGGTAGCTGTGTGAGTAAGCTAAGCGACCCTAGTGGCCGACACAAACACCTGGCCCATCTAGGAGTGGCACTGCAGTGTCACGCAGGATGGCCCTTCCAAAAAACACTCCCCAAACAGCACATGACGCAAAGAAAAAAAAAGGGGCAATGAGGTAGCTGTGTGAGTAAGCTAAGCGACCCTAGTGGCCGACACAAACACCTGGCCCATCTAGGAGTGGCACTGCAGTGTCACGCAGGATGGCCCTTCCAAAAAACACTCCCCAAACAGCACATGACGCAAAGAAAAAAAAAGGGGCAATGAGGTAGCTGTGTGAGTAAGCTAAGCGACCCTAGTGGCCGACACAAACACCTGGCCCATCTAGGAGTGGCACTGCAGTGTCACGCAGGATGGCCCTTCCAAAAAACACTCCCCAAACAGCACATGATGCAAAGAAAAAAAGAGGCGCAATGAGGTAGCTGTGTGAGTAAGCTAAGCGACCCTAGTGGCCGACACAAACACCTGGCCCATCTAGGAGTGGCACTGCAGTGTCACGCAGGATGGCCCTTCCAAAAAACACTCCCCAAACAGCACATGACGCAAAGAAAAAAAGAGGCGCAATGAGGTAGCTGTGTGAGTAAGATAAGCGACCCTAGTGGCCGACACAAACACCTAGCCCATCTAGGAGTGTCACTGCAGTGTCACGCAGGATGGCCCTTCCAAAAAACACTCCCCAAACAGCACATGACGCAAAGAAAAAAAGAGGCGCAATGAGGTAGCTGTGTGAGTAAGCTAAGTGACCTTAGTGGCCGACACAAACACCTGGCCCATCTAGGAGTGGCACTGCAGTGTCACGCAGGATGGCCCTTCCAAAAAACACTCCCCAAACAGCACATGACGCAAAGAAAAAAAGAGGCGCAATGAGGTAGCTGTGTGAGTAAGCTAAGCGACCCTAGTGGCCGACACAAACACCTGGCCCATCTAGGAGTGGCACTGCAGTGTCACGCAGGATGGCCCTTCCAAAAAACACTCCCCAAACAGCACATGACGCAAAGAAAAAAAGAGGCGCAATGAGGTAGCTGTGTGAGTAAGATAAGCGACCCTAGTGGCCGACACAAACACCTGGCCCATCTAGGAGTGGCACTGCAGTGTCACGCAGGATGGCCCTTCCAAAAAACACTCCCCAAACAGCACATGACGCAAAGAAAAAAAAAGGGGCAATGAGGTAGCTGTGTGAGTAAGCTAAGCGACCCTAGTGGCCGACACAAACACCTGGCCCATCTAGGAGTGTCACTGCAGTGTCACGCAGGATGGCCCTTCCAAAAAACACTCCCCAAACAGCACATGATGCAAAGAAAAAAAGAGGCGCAATGAGGTAGCTGTGTGAGTAAGCTAAGCGACCCTAGTGGCCGACACAAACACCTGGCCCATCTAGGAGTGGCACTGCAGTGTCACGCAGGATGGCCCTTCCAAAAAACACTCCCCAAACAGCACATGACGCAAAGAAAAAAAGAGGCGCAATGAGGTAGCTGTGTGAGTAAGCTAAGCGACCCTAGTGGCCGACACAAACACCTGGCCCATCTAGGAGTGGCACTGCAGTGTCACGCAGGATGGCCCTTCCAAAAAACACTCCCCAAACAGCACATGACGCAAAGAAAAAAAGAGGCGCAATGAGGTAGCTGTGTGAGTAAGCTAAGCGACCCTAGTGGCCGACACAAACACCTGGCCCATCTAGGAGTGGCACTGCAGTGTCACGCAGGATGGCCCTTCCAAAAAACACTCCCCAAACAGCACATGACGCAAAGAAAAAAAAAGGGGCAATGAGGTAGCTGTGTGAGTAAGCTAAGCGACCCTAGTGGCCGACACAAACACCTGGCCCATCTAGGAGTGGCACTGCAGTGTCACGCAGGATGGCCCTTCCAAAAAACACTCCCCAAACAGCACATGATGCAAAGAAAAAAAGAGGCGCAATGAGGTAGCTGTGTGAGTAAGCTAAGCGACCCTAGTGGCCGACACAAACACCTGGCCCATCTAGGAGTGGCACTGCAGTGTCACGCAGGATGGCCCTTCCAAAAAACACTCCCCAAACAGCACATGACGCAAAGAAAAAAAGAGGCGCAATGAGGTAGCTGTGTGAGTAAGATAAGCGACCCTAGTGGCCGACACAAACACCTAGCCCATCTAGGAGTGTCACTGCAGTGTCACGCAGGATGGCCCTTCCAAAAAACACTCCCCAAACAGCACATGACGCAAAGAAAAAAAGAGGCGCAATGAGGTAGCTGTGTGAGTAAGCTAAGCGACCTTAGTGGCCGACACAAACACCTGGCCCATCTAGGAGTGGCACTGCAGTGTCACGCAGGATGGCCCTTCCAAAAAACACTCCCCAAACAGCACATGACGCAAAGAAAAAAAGAGGCGCAATGAGGTAGCTGTGTGAGTAAGCTAAGCGACCCTAGTGGCCGACACAAACACCTGGCCCATCTAGGAGTGGCACTGCAGTGTCACGCAGGATGGCCCTTCCAAAAAACACTCCCCAAACAGCACATGACGCAAAGAAAAAAAGAGGCGCAATGAGGTAGCTGTGTGAGTAAGCTAAGCGACCCTAGTGGCCGACACAAACACCTGGCCCATCTAGGAGTGGCACTGCAGTGTCACGCAGGATGGCCCTTCCAAAAAACACTCCCCAAACAGCACATGACGCAAAGAAAAAAAGAGGCGCAATGAGGTAGCTGTGTGAGTAAGATAAGCGACCCTAGTGGCCGACACAAACACCTGGCCTATCTAGGAGTGGCACTGCAGTGTCACGCAGGATGGCCCTTCCAAAAAACACTCCCCAAACAGCACATGACGCAAAGAAAAAAAAAGGGGCAATGAGGTAGCTGTGTGAGTAAGCTAAGCGACCCTAGTGGCCGACACAAACACCTGGCCCATCTAGGAGTGTCACTGCAGTGTCACGCAGGATGGCCCTTCCAAAAAACACTCCCCAAACAGCACATGATGCAAAGAAAAAAAGAGGCGCAATGAGGTAGCTGTGTGAGTAAGCTAAGCGACCCTAGTGGCCGACACAAACACCTGGCCCATCTAGGAGTGGCACTGCAGTGTCACGCAGGATGGCCCTTCCAAAAAACACTCCCCAAACAGCACATGACGCAAAGAAAAAAAGAGGCGCAATGAGGTAGCTGTGTGAGTAAGCTAAGCGACCCTAGTGGCCGACACAAACACCTGGCCCATCTAGGAGTGGCACTGCAGTGTCACGCAGGATGGCCCTTCCAAAAAACACTCCCCAAACAGCACATGACGCAAAGAAAAAAAGAGGCGCAATGAGGTAGCTGTGTGAGTAAGCTAAGCGACCCTAGTGGCCGACACAAACACCTGGCCCATCTAGGAGTGGCACTGCAGTGTCACGCAGGATGGCCCTTCCAAAAAACACTCCCCAAACAGCACATGATGCAAAGAAAAAAAGAGGCGCAATGAGGTAGCTGTGTGAGTAAGCTAAGCGACCCTAGTGGCCGACACAAACACCTGGCCCATCTAGGAGTGGCACTGCAGTGTCACGCAGGATGGCCCTTCCAAAAAACACTCCCCAAACAGCACATGACGCAAAGAAAAAAAGAGGCGCAATGAGGTAGCTGTGTGAGTAAGATAAGCGACCCTAGTGGCCGACACAAACACCTAGCCCATCTAGGAGTGTCACTGCAGTGTCACGCAGGATGGCCCTTCCAAAAAACACTCCCCAAACAGCACATGACGCAAAGAAAAAAAGAGGCGCAATGAGGTAGCTGTGTGAGTAAGCTAAGCGACCTTAGTGGCCGACACAAACACCTGGCCCATCTAGGAGTGTCACTGCAGTGTCACGCAGGATGGCCCTTCCAAAAAACACTCCCCAAACAGCACATGACGCAAAGAAAAAAAGAGGCGCAATGAGGTAGCTGTGTGAGTAAGCTAAGCGACCCTAGTGGCCGACACAAACACCTGGCCCATCTAGGAGTGGCACTGCAGTGTCACGCAGGATGGCCCTTCCAAAAAACACTCCCCAAACAGCACATGACGCAAAGATTAAAAGAGGCGCAATGAGGTAGCTGTGTGAGTAAGCTAAGCGACCCTAGTGGCCGACACAAACACCTGGCCCATCTAGGAGTGGCACTGCAGTGTCACGCAGGATGGCCCTTCCAAAAAACACTCCCCAAACAGCACATGACGCAAAGAAAAAAAGAGGCGCAATGAGGTAGCTGTGTGAGTAAGATAAGCGACCCTAGTGGCCGACACAAACACCTGGCCTATCTAGGAGTGGCACTGCAGTGTCACGCAGGATGGCCCTTCCAAAAAACACTCCCCAAACAGCACATGACGCAAAGAAAAAAAAAGGGGCAATGAGGTAGCTGTGTGAGTAAGCTAAGCGACCCTAGTGGCCGACACAAACACCTGGCCCATCTAGGAGTGTCACTGCAGTGTCACGCAGGATGGCCCTTCCAAAAAACACTCCCCAAACAGCACATGATGCAAAGAAAAAAAGAGGCGCAATGAGGTAGCTGTGTGAGTAAGCTAAGCGACCCTAGTGGCCGACACAAACACCTGGCCCATCTAGGAGTGGCACTGCAGTGTCACGCAGGATGGCCCTTCCAAAAAACACTCCCCAAACAGCACATGACGCAAAGAAAAAAAGAGGCGCAATGAGGTAGCTGTGTGAGTAAGCTAAGCGACCCTAGTGGCCGACACAAACACCTGGCCCATCTAGGAGTGGCACTGCAGTGTCACGCAGGATGGCCCTTCCAAAAAACACTCCCCAAACAGCACATGACGCAAAGAAAAAAAGAGGCGCAATGAGGTAGCTGTGTGAGTAAGATAAGCGACCCTAGTGGCCGACACAAACACCTAGCCCATCTAGGAGTGTCACTGCAGTGTCACGCAGGATGGCCCTTCCAAAAAACACTCCCCAAACAGCACATGACGCAAAGAAAAAAAGAGGCGCAATGAGGTAGCTGTGTGAGTAAGCTAAGCGACCTTAGTGGCCGACACAAACACCTGGCCCATCTAGGAGTGGCACTGCAGTGTCACGCAGGATGGCCCTTCCAAAAAACACTCCCCAAACAGCACATGACGCAAAGAAAAAAAGAGGCGCAATGAGGTAGCTGTGTGAGTAAGCTAAGCGACCCTAGTGGCCGACACAAACACCTGGCCCATCTAGGAGTGGCACTGCAGTGTCACGCAGGATGGCCCTTCCAAAAAACACTCCCCAAACAGCACATGACGCAAAGAAAAAAAGAGGCGCAATGAGGTAGCTGTGTGAGTAAGATAAGCGACCCTAGTGGCCGACACAAACACCTGGCCTATCTAGGAGGGGCACTGCAGTGTCACGCAGGATGGCCCTTCCAAAAAACACTCCCCAAACAGCACATGACGCAAAGAAAAAAAAAGGGGCAATGAGGTAGCTGTGTGAGTAAGCTAAGCGACCCTAGTGGCCGACACAAACACCTGGCCCATCTAGGAGTGTCACTGCAGTGTCACGCAGGATGGCCCTTCCAAAAAACACTCCCCAAACAGCACATGATGCAAAGAAAAAAAGAGGCGCAATGAGGTAGCTGTGTGAGTAAGCTAAGCGACCCTAGTGGCCGACACAAACACCTGGCCCATCTAGGAGTGGCACTGCAGTGTCACGCAGGATGGCCCTTCCAAAAAACACTCCCCAAACAGCACATGACGCAAAGAAAAAAAGAGGCGCAATGAGGTAGCTGTGTGAGTAAGCTAAGCGACCCTAGTGGCCGACACAAACACCTGGCCCATCTAGGAGTGGCACTGCAGTGTCACGCAGGATGGCCCTTCCAAAAAACACTCCCCAAACAGCACATGACGCAAAGAAAAAAAGAGGCGCAATGAGGTAGCTGTGTGAGTAAGCTAAGCGACCCTAGTGGCCGACACAAACACCTGGCCCATCTAGGAGTGGCACTGCAGTGTCACGCAGGATGGCCCTTCCAAAAAACACTCCCCAAACAGCACATGACGCAAAGAAAAAAAGAGGCGCAATGAGGTAGCTGTGTGAGTAAGATAAGCGACCCTAGTGGCCGACACAAACACCTAGCCCATCTAGGAGTGTCACTGCAGTGTCACGCAGGATGGCCCTTCCAAAAAACACTCCCCAAACAGCACATGACGCAAAGAAAAAAAGAGGCGCAATGAGGTAGCTGTGTGAGTAAGCTAAGCGACCTAGTGGCCGACACAAACACCTGGCCCATCTAGGAGTGTCACTGCAGTGTCACGCAGGATGGCCCTTCCAAAAAACACTCCCCAAACAGCACATGACGCAAAGAAAAAAAGAGGCGCAATGAGGTAGCTGTGTGAGTAAGCTAAGCGACCCTAGTGGCCGACACAAACACCTGGCCCATCTAGGAGTGGCACTGCAGTGTCACGCAGGATGGCCCTTCCAAAAAACACTCCCCAAACAGCACATGACGCAAAGATTAAAAGAGGCGCAATGAGGTAGCTGTGTGAGTAAGCTAAGCGACCCTAGTGGCCGACACAAACACCTGGCCCATCTAGGAGTGTCACTGCAGTGTCACGCAGGATGGCCCTTCCAAAAAACACTCCCCAAACAGCACATGATGCAAAGAAAAAAAGAGGCGCAATGAGGTAGCTGTGTGAGTAAGCTAAGCGACCCTAGTGGCCGACACAAACACCTGGCCCATCTAGGAGTGGCACTGCAGTGTCACGCAGGATGGCCCTTCCAAAAAACACTCCCCAAACAGCACATGACGCAAAGAAAAAAAGAGGCGCAATGAGGTAGCTGTGTGAGTAAGCTAAGCGACCCTAGTGGCCGACACAAACACCTGGCCCATCTAGGAGTGGCACTGCAGTGTCACGCAGGATGGCCCTTCCAAAAAACACTCCCCAAACAGCACATGACGCAAAGAAAAAAAGAGGCGCAATGAGGTAGCTGTGTGAGTAAGATAAGCGACCCTAGTGGGCCGACACAAACACCTAGCCCATCTAGGAGTGTCACTGCAGTGTCACGCAGGATGGCCCTTCCAAAAAACACTCCCCAAACAGCACATGACGCAAAGAAAAAAAGAGGCGCAATGAGGTAGCTGTGTGAGTAAGCTAAGCGACCTTAGTGGCCGACACAAACACCTGGCCCATCTAGGAGTGGCACTGCAGTGTCACGCAGGATGGCCCTTCCAAAAAACACTCCCCAAACAGCACATGACGCAAAGAAAAAAAGAGGCGCAATGAGGTAGCTGTGTGAGTAAGCTAAGCGACCCTAGTGGCCGACACAAACACCTGGCCCATCTAGGAGTGGCACTGCAGTGTCACGCAGGATGGCCCTTCCAAAAAACACTCCCCAAACAGCACATGACGCAAAGAAAAAAAGAGGCGCAATGAGGTAGCTGTGTGAGTAAGATAAGCGACCCTAGTGGCCGACACAAACACCTGGCCTATCTAGGAGTGGCACTGCAGTGTCACGCAGGATGGCCCTTCCAAAAAACACTCCCCAAACAGCACATGACGCAAAGAAAAAAAAAGGGGCAATGAGGTAGCTGTGTGAGTAAGCTAAGCGACCCTAGTGGCCGACACAAACACCTGGCCCATCTAGGAGTGTCACTGCAGTGTCACGCAGGATGGCCCTTCCAAAAAACACTCCCCAAACAGCACATGATGCAAAGAAAAAAAGAGGCGCAATGAGGTAGCTGTGTGAGTAAGCTAAGCGACCCTAGTGGCCGACACAAACACCTGGCCCATCTAGGAGTGGCACTGCAGTGTCACGCAGGATGGCCCTTCCAAAAAACACTCCCCAAACAGCACATGACGCAAAGAAAAAAAGAGGCGCAATGAGGTAGCTGTGTGAGTAAGCTAAGCGACCCTAGTGGCCGACACAAACACCTGGCCCATCTAGGAGTGGCACTGCAGTGTCACGCAGGATGGCCCTTCCAAAAAACACTCCCCAAACAGCACATGACGCAAAGAAAAAAAGAGGCGCAATGAGGTAGCTGTGTGAGTAAGCTAAGCGACCCTAGTGGCCGACACAAACACCTGGCCCATCTAGGAGTGGCACTGCAGTGTCACGCAGGATGGCCCTTCCAAAAAACACTCCCCAAACAGCACATGACGCAAAGAAAAAAAGAGGCGCAATGAGGTAGCTGTGTGAGTAAGATAAGCGACCCTAGTGGCCGACACAAACACCTGGCCCATCTAGGAGTGGCACTGCAGTGTCACGCAGGATGGCCCTTCCAAAAAACATTCCCCAAACAGCACATGACGCAAAGAAAAAAAGATTCGCAATAAGGTAGCTGTGTGAGTAAGATAAGCGACCCTAGTGGCCGACACAAACACCTGGCCCATCTAGGAGTGGCACTGCAGTGTCACGCAGGATGGCCCTTCCAAAAAACACTCCCCAAACAGCACATGACGCAAAGAAAAAAAGAGGCGCAATGAGGTAGCTGTGTGAGTAAGATAAGCGACCCTAGTGGCCGACACAAACACCTGGCCCATCTAGGAGTGGCACTGCAGTGTCACGCAGGATGGCCCTTCCAAAAAACACTCCCCAAACAGCACATGACGCAAAGAAAAAAAGAGGCGCAATGAGGTAGCTGTGTGAGTAAGCTAAGCGACCCTAGTGGCCGACACAAACACCTGGCCCATCTAGGAGTGGCACTGCAGTGTCACGCAGGATGGCCCTTCCAAAAAACACTCCCCAAACAGCACATGACGCAAAGAAAAAAAAAGGGGCAATGAGGTAGCTGTGTGAGTAAGCTAAGCGACCCTAGTGGCCGACACAAACACCTGGCCCATCTAGGAGTGTCACTGCAGTGTCACGCAGGATGGCCCTTCCAAAAAACACTCCCCAAACAGCACATGACGCAAAGAAAAAAAGAGGCGCAATGAGGTAGCTGTGTGAGTAAGCTAAGCGACCCTAGTGGCCGACACAAACACCTGGCCCATCTAGGAGTGGCACTGCAGTGTCACGCAGGATGGCCCTTCCAAAAAACACTCCCCAAACAGCACATGACGCAAAGAAAAAAAGAGGCGCAATGAGGTAGCTGTGTGAGTAAGCTAAGCGACCCTAGTGGCCGACACAAACACCTGGCCCATCTAGGAGTGGCACTGCAGTGTCACGCAGGATGGCCCTTCCAAAAAACACTCCCCAAACAGCACATGACGCAAAGAAAAAAAGAGGCGCAATGAGGTAGCTGTGTGAGTAAGCTAAGCGACCCTAGTGGCCGACACAAACACCTGGCCCATCTAGGAGTGGCACTGCAGTGTCACGCAGGATGGCCCTTCCAAAAAACACTCCCCAAACAGCACATGACGCAAAGAAAAAAAGAGGCGCAATGAGGTAGCTGTGTGAGTAAGATAAGCGACCCTAGTGGCCGACACAAACACCTGGCCCATCTAGGAGTGGCACTGCAGTGTCACGCAGGATGGCCCTTCCAAAAAACACTCCCCAAACAGCACATGACGCAAAGAAAAAAAAAGGGGCAATGAGGTAGCTGTGTGAGTAAGCTAAGCGACCCTAGTGGCCGACACAAACACCTGGCCCATCTAGGAGTGTCACTGCAGTGTCACGCAGGATGGCCCTTCCAAAAAACACTCCCCAAACAGCACATGATGCAAAGAAAAAAAGAGGCGCAATGAGGTAGCTGTGTGAGTAAGCTAAGCGACCCTAGTGGCCGACACAAACACCTGGCCCATCTAGGAGTGGCACTGCAGTGTCACGCAGGATGGCCCTTCCAAAAAACACTCCCCAAACAGCACATGACGCAAAGAAAAAAAGAGGCGCAATGAGGTAGCTGTGTGAGTAAGCTAAGCGACCCTAGTGGCCGACACAAACACCTGGCCCATCTAGGAGTGGCACTGCAGTGTCACGCAGGATGGCCCTTCCAAAAAACACTCCCCAAACAGCACATGACGCAAAGAAAAAAAGAGGCGCAATGAGGTAGCTGTGTGAGTAAGCTAAGCGACCCTAGTGGCCGACACAAACACCTGGCCCATCTAGGAGTGGCACTGCAGTGTCACGCAGGATGGCCCTTCCAAAAAACACTCCCCAAACAGCACATGACGCAAAGAAAAAAGAGGCGCAATGAGGTAGCTGTGTGAGTAAGATAAGCGACCCTAGTGGCCGACACAAACACCTGGCCCATCTAGGAGTGGCACTGCAGTGTCACGCAGGATGGCCCTTCCAAAAAACATTCCCCAAACAGCACATGACGCAAAGAAAAAAAGATTCGCAATAAGGTAGCTGTGTGAGTAAGATAAGCGACCCTAGTGGCCGACACAAACACCTGGCCCATCTAGGAGTGGCACTGCAGTGTCACGCAGGATGGCCCTTCCAAAAAACACTCCCCAAACAGCACATGACGCAAAGAAAAAAAGAGGCGCAATGAGGTAGCTGTGTGAGTAAGATAAGCGACCCTAGTGGCCGACACAAACACCTGGCCCATCTAGGAGTGGCACTGCAGTGTCACGCAGGATGGCCCTTCCAAAAAACACTCCCCAAACAGCACATGACGCAAAGAAAAAAAGAGGCGCAATGAGGTAGCTGTGTGAGTAAGCTAAGCGACCCTAGTGGCCGACACAAACACCTGGCCCATCTAGGAGTGGCACTGCAGTGTCACGCAGGATGGCCCTTCCAAAAAACACTCCCCAAACAGCACATGACGCAAAGAAAAAAAAAGGGGCAATGAGGTAGCTGTGTGAGTAAGCTAAGCGACCCTAGTGGCCGACACAAACACCTGGCCCATCTAGGAGTGTCACTGCAGTGTCACGCAGGATGGCCCTTCCAAAAAACACTCCCCAAACAGCACATGACGCAAAGAAAAAAAGAGGCGCAATGAGGTAGCTGTGTGAGTAAGATAAGCGACCCTAGTGGCCGACACAAACACCTGGCCCATCTAGGAGTGGCACTGCAGTGTCACGCAGGATGGCCCTTCCAAAAAACACTCCCCAAACAGCACATGACGCAAAGAAAAAAAGAGGCGCAATGAGGTAGCTGTGTGAGTAAGCTAAGCGACCCTAGTGGCCGACACAAACACCTGGCCCATCTAGGAGTGGCACTGCAGTGTCACGCAGGATGGCCCTTCCAAAAAACACTCCCCAAACAGCACATGACGCAAAGAAAAAAAAAGGGGCAATGAGGTAGCTGTGTGAGTAAGCTAAGCGACCCTAGTGGCCGACACAAACACCTGGCCCATCTAGGAGTGTCACTGCAGTGTCACGCAGGATGGCCCTTCCAAAAAACACTCCCCAAACAGCACATGATGCAAAGAAAAAAAGAGGCGCAATGAGGTAGCTGTGTGAGTAAGCTAAGCGACCCTAGTGGCCGACACAAACACCTGGCCCATCTAGGAGTGGCACTGCAGTGTCACGCAGGATGGCCCTTCCAAAAAACACTCCCCAAACAGCACATGACGCAAAGAAAAAAAGAGGCGCAATGAGGTAGCTGTGTGAGTAAGCTAAGCGACCCTAGTGGCCGACACAAACACCTGGCCCATCTAGGAGTGGCACTGCAGTGTCACGCAGGATGGCCCTTCCAAAAAACACTCCCCAAACAGCACATGACGCAAAGAAAAAAAGAGGCGCAATGAGGTAGCTGTGTGAGTAAGCTAAGCGACCCTAGTGGCCGACACAAACACCTGGCCCATCTAGGAGTGGCACTGCAGTGTCTCGCAGGATGGCCCTTCCAAAAAACACTCCCCAAACAGCACATGACGCAAAGAAAAAAAGAGGCGCAATGAGGTAGCTGTGTGAGTAAGCTAAGCGACCCTAGTGGCCGACACAAACACCTGGCCCATCTAGGAGTGGCACTGCAGTGTCACGCAGGATGGCCCTTCCAAAAAACACTCCCCAAACAGCACATGACGCAAAGAAAAAAAAAGGGGCAATGAGGTAGCTGTGTGAGTAAGCTAAGCGACCCTAGTGGCCGACACAAACACCTGGCCCATCTAGGAGTGTCACTGCAGTGTCACGCAGGATGGCCCTTCCAAAAAACACTCCCCAAACAGCACATGATGCAAAGAAAAAAAGAGGCGCAATGAGGTAGCTGTGTGAGTAAGCTAAGCGACCCTAGTGGCCGACACAAACACCTGGCCCATCTAGGAGTGGCACTGCAGTGTCACGCAGGATGGCCCTTCCAAAAAACACTCCCCAAACAGCACATGACGCAAAGAAAAAAAGAGGCGCAATGAGGTAGCTGTGTGAGTAAGCTAAGCGACCCTAGTGGCCGACACAAACACCTGGCCCATCTAGGAGTGGCACTGCAGTGTCACGCAGGATGGCCCTTCCAAAAAACACTCCCCAAACAGCACATGACGCAAAGAAAAAAAGAGGCGCAATGAGGTAGCTGTGTGAGTAAGCTAAGCGACCCTAGTGGCCGACACAAACACCTGGCCCATCTAGGAGTGGCACTGCAGTGTAACGCAGGATGGCCCTTCCAAAAAACACTCCCCAAACAGCACATGACGCAAAGAAAAAAAGAGGCGCAATGAGGTAGCTGTGTGAGTAAGATAAGCGACCCTAGTGGCCGACACAAACACCTGGCCCATCTAGGAGTGGCACTGCAGTGTCACGCAGGATGGCCCTTCCAAAAAACATTCCCCAAACAGCACATGACGCAAAGAAAAAAAGATTCGCAATAAGGTAGCTGTGTGAGTAAGATAAGCGACCCTAGTGGCCGACACAAACACCTGGCCCATCTAGGAGTGGCACTGCAGTGTCACGCAGGATGGCCCTTCCAAAAAACACTCCCCAAACAGCACATGACGCAAAGAAAAAAAGAGGCGCAATGAGGTAGCTGTGTGAGTAAGATAAGCGACCCTAGTGGCCGACACAAACACCTGGCCCATCTAGGAGTGGCACTGCAGTGTCACGCAGGATGGCCCTTCCAAAAAACACTCCCCAAACAGCACATGACGCAAAGAAAAAAAGAGGCGCAATGAGGTAGCTGTGTGAGTAAGCTAAGCGACCCTAGTGGCCGACACAAACACCTGGCCCATCTAGGAGTGGCACTGCAGTGTCACGCAGGATGGCCCTTCCAAAAAACACTCCCCAAACAGCACATGACGCAAAGAAAAAAAGAGGCGCAATGAGGTAGCTGTGTGAGTAAGCTAAGCGACCCTAGTGGCCGACACAAACACCTGGCCCATCTAGGAGTGGCACTGCAGTGTCACGCAGGATGGCCCTTCCAAAAAACACTCCCCAAACAGCACATGACGCAAAGAAAAAAAGAGGCGCAATGAGGTAGCTGTGTGAGTAAGCTAAGCGACCCTAGTTGCCGACACAAACACCTGGCCCATCTAGGAGTGGCACTGCAGTGTCACGCAGGATGGCCCTTCCAAAAAACACTCCCCAAACAGCACATGATGCAAAGAAAAAAAGAGGCGCAATGAGGTAGCTGTGTGAGTAAGCTAAGCGACCCTAGTGGAAGACACAAACACCTGGCCCATCTAGGAGTGGCACTGCAGTGTCACGCAGGATGGCCCTTCCAAAAAACACTCCCCAAACAGCACATGACGCAAAGAAAAAAAGAGGCGCAATGAGGTAGCTGTGTGAGTAAGATAAGCGACCCTAGTGGCCGACACAAACACCTGGCCCATCTAGTAGTGGCACTGCAGTGTCACGCAGGATGGCCCTTCCAAAAAACACTCCCCAAACAGCACATGACGCAAAGAAAAAAAGAGGCGCAATGAGGTAGCTGTGTGAGTAAGCTAAGCGACCCTAGTGGCCGACACAAACACCTGGCCCATCTAGGAGTGGCACTGCAGTGTCACGCAGGATGGCCCTTCCAAAAAACACTCCCCAAACAGCACATGACGCAAAGAAAAAAAGAGGCGCAATGAGGTAGCTGTGTGAGTAAGCTAAGCGACCCTAGTGGCCGACACAAACACCTGGCCCATCTAGGAGTGTCACTGCAGTGTCACGCAGGATGGCCCTTCCAAAAAACACTCCCCAAACAGCACATGACGCAAAGAAAAAAAGAGGCGCAATGAGGTAGCTGTGTGAGTAAGATAAGCGACCCTAGTGGCCGACACAAACACCTGGCCCATCTAGTAATGGCACTGCAGTGTCATGCAGGATGGCCCTTCCAAAAAACACTCCCCAAACAGCACATGACGCAAAGAAAAAAAGAGGCGCAATGAGGTAGCTGTGTGAGTAAGATAAGCGACCCTAGTGGCCGACACAAACACCTGGCCCATCTAGGAGTGGCACTGCAGTGTCACGCAGGATGGCCCTTCCAAAAAACACTCCCCAAACAGCACATGACGCAAAGAAAAAAAGAGGCGCAATGAGGTAGCTGTGTGAGTAAGCTAAGCGACCCTAGTGGCCGACACAAACACCTGGCCCATCTAGGAGTGGCACTGCAGTGTCACGCAGGATGGCCCTTCCAAAAAACACTCCCCAAACAGCACATGACGCAAAGAAAAAAAGAGGCGCAATGAGGTAGCTGTGTGAGTAAGCTAAGCGACCCTAGTGGCCGACACAAACACCTGGCCCATCTAGGAGTGGCACTGCAGTGTCACGCAGGATGGCCCTTCCAAAAAACACTCCCCAAACAGCACATGACGCAAAGAAAAAAAAAGGGGCAATGAGGTAGCTGTGTGAGTAAGCTAAGCGACCCTAGTGGCCGACACAAACACCTGGCCCATCTAGGAGTGGCACTGCAGTGTCACGCAGGATGGCCCTTCCAAAAAACACTCCCCAAACAGCACATGACGCAAAGAAAAAAAAAGGGGCAATGAGGTAGCTGTGTGAGTAAGCTAAGCGACCCTAGTGGCCGACACAAACACCTGGCCCATCTAGGAGTGGCACTGCAGTGTCACGCAGGATGGCCCTTCCAAAAAACACTCCCCAAACAGCACATGATGCAAAGAAAAAAAGAGGCGCAATGAGGTAGCTGTGTGAGTAAGCTAAGCGACCCTAGTGGCCGACACAAACACCTGGCCCATCTAGGAGTGGCACTGCAGTGTCACGCAGGATGGCCCTTCCAAAAAACACTCCCCAAACAGCACATGACGCAAAGAAAAAAAGAGGCGCAATGAGGTAGCTGTGTGAGTAAGATAAGCGACCCTAGTGGCCGACACAAACACCTAGCCCATCTAGGAGTGTCACTGCAGTGTCACGCAGGATGGCCCTTCCAAAAAACACTCCCCAAACAGCACATGACGCAAAGAAAAAAAGAGGCGCAATGAGGTAGCTGTGTGAGTAAGCTAAGCGACCTTAGTGGCCGACACAAACACCTGGCCCATCTAGGAGTGGCACTGCAGTGTCACGCAGGATGGCCCTTCCAAAAAACACTCCCCAAACAGCACATGACGCAAAGAAAAAAAGAGGCGCAATGAGGTAGCTGTGTGAGTAAGCTAAGCGACCCTAGTGGCCGACACAAACACCTGGCCCATCTAGGAGTGGCACTGCAGTGTCACGCAGGATGGCCCTTCCAAAAAACACTCCCCAAACAGCACATGACGCAAAGAAAAAAAGAGGCGCAATGAGGTAGCTGTGTGAGTAAGATAAGCGACCCTAGTGGCCGACACAAACACCTGGCCCATCTAGGAGTGGCACTGCAGTGTCACGCAGGATGGCCCTTCCAAAAAACACTCCCCAAACAGCACATGACGCAAAGAAAAAAAAAGGGGCAATGAGGTAGCTGTGTGAGTAAGCTAAGCGACCCTAGTGGCCGACACAAACACCTGGCCCATCTAGGAGTGTCACTGCAGTGTCACGCAGGATGGCCCTTCCAAAAAACACTCCCCAAACAGCACATGATGCAAAGAAAAAAAGAGGCGCAATGAGGTAGCTGTGTGAGTAAGCTAAGCGACCCTAGTGGCCGACACAAACACCTGGCCCATCTAGGAGTGGCACTGCAGTGTCACGCAGGATGGCCCTTCCAAAAAACACTCCCCAAACAGCACATGACGCAAAGAAAAAAAGAGGCGCAATGAGGTAGCTGTGTGAGTAAGCTAAGCGACCCTAGTGGCCGACACAAACACCTGGCCCATCTAGGAGTGGCACTGCAGTGTCACGCAGGATGGCCCTTCCAAAAAACACTCCCCAAACAGCACATGACGCAAAGAAAAAAAGAGGCGCAATGAGGTAGCTGTGTGAGTAAGCTAAGCGACCCTAGTGGCCGACACAAACACCTGGCCCATCTAGGAGTGGCACTGCAGTGTCACGCAGGATGGCCCTTCCAAAAAACACTCCCCAAACAGCACATGACGCAAAGAAAAAAAAAGCGGCAATGAGGTAGCTGTGTGAGTAAGCTAAGCGACCCTAGTGGCCGACACAAACACCTGGCCCATCTAGGAGTGGCACTGCAGTGTCACGCAGGATGGCCCTTCCAAAAAACACTCCCCAAACAGCACATGATGCAAAGAAAAAAAGAGGCGCAATGAGGTAGCTGTGTGAGTAAGCTAAGCGACCCTAGTGGCCGACACAAACACCTGGCCCATCTAGGAGTGGCACTGCAGTGTCACGCAGGATGGCCCTTCCAAAAAACACTCCCCAAACAGCACATGACGCAAAGAAAAAAAGAGGCGCAATGAGGTAGCTGTGTGAGTAAGATAAGCGACCCTAGTGGCCGACACAAACACCTAGCCCATCTAGGAGTGTCACTGCAGTGTCACGCAGGATGGCCCTTCCAAAAAACACTCCCCAAACAGCACATGACGCAAAGAAAAAAAGAGGCGCAATGAGGTAGCTGTGTGAGTAAGCTAAGCGACCTTAGTGGCCGACACAAACACCTGGCCCATCTAGGAGTGGCACTGCAGTGTCACGCAGGATGGCCCTTCCAAAAAACACTCCCCAAACAGCACATGACGCAAAGAAAAAAAGAGGCGCAATGAGGTAGCTGTGTGAGTAAGCTAAGCGACCCTAGTGGCCGACACAAACACCTAGCCCATCTAGGAGTGGCACTGCAGTGTCACGCAGGATGGCCCTTCCAAAAAACACTCCCCAAACAGCACATGACGCAAAGAAAAAAAGAGGCGCAATGAGGTAGCTGTGTGAGTAAGCTAAGCGACCCTAGTGGCCGACACAAACACCTGGCCCATCTAGGAGTGGCACTGCAGTGTCACGCAGGATGGCCCTTCCAAAAAACACTCCCCAAACAGCACATGACGCAAAGAAAAAAAGAGGCGCAATGAGGTAGCTGTGTGAGTAAGATAAGCGACCCTAGTGGCCGACACAAACACCTGGCCCATCTAGGAGTGGCACTGCAGTGTCACGCAGGATGGCCCTTCCAAAAAACACTCCCCAAACAGCACATGACGCAAAGAAAAAAAAAGGGGCAATGAGGTAGCTGTGTGAGTAAGCTAAGCGACCCTAGTGGCCGACACAAACACCTGGCCCATCTAGGAGTGTCACTGCAGTGTCACGCAGGATGGCCCTTCCAAAAAACACTCCCCAAACAGCACATGATGCAAAGAAAAAAAGAGGCGCAATGAGGTAGCTGTGTGAGTAAGCTAAGCGACCCTAGTGGCCGACACAAACACCTGGCCCATCTAGGAGTGGCACTGCAGTGTCACGCAGGATGGCCCTTCCAAAAAACACTCCCCAAACAGCACATGACGCAAAGAAAAAAAGAGGCGCAATGAGGTAGCTGTGTGAGTAAGCTAAGCGACCCTAGTGGCCGACACAAACACCTGGCCCATCTAGGAGTGGCACTGCAGTGTCACGCAGGATGGCCCTTCCAAAAAACACTCCCCAAACAGCACATGACGCAAAGAAAAAAAGAGGCGCAATGAGGTAGCTGTGTGAGTAACCTAAGCGACCCTAGTGGCCGACACAAACACCTGGCCCATCTAGGAGTGGCACTGCAGTGTCACGCAGGATGGCCCTTCCAAAAAACACTCCCCAAACAGCACATGACGCAAAGAAAAAAAGAGGCGCAATGAGGTAGCTGTGTGAGTAAGATAAGCGACCCTAGTGGCCGACACAAACACCTGGCCCATCTAGGAGTGGCACTGCAGTGTCACGCAGGATGGCCCTTCCAAAAAACATTCCCCAAACAGCACATGACGCAAAGAAAAAAAGATTTGCAATAAGGTAGCTGTGTGAGTAAGATAAGCGACCCTAGTGGCCGACACAAACACCTGGCCCATCTAGGAGTGGCACTGCAGTGTCACGCAGGATGGCCCTTCCAAAAAACACTCCCCAAACAGCACATGACGCAAAGAAAAAAAGAGGCGCAATGAGGTAGCTGTGTGAGTAAGATAAGCGACCCTAGTGGCCGACACAAACACCTGGCCCATCTAGGAGTGGCACTGCAGTGTCACGCAGGATGGCCCTTCCAAAAAACACTCCCCAAACAGCACATGACGCAAAGAAAAAAAGAGGCGCAATGAGGTAGCTGTGTGAGTAAGCTAAGCGACCCTAGTGGCCGACACAAACACCTGGCCCATCTAGGAGTGGCACTGCAGTGTCACGCAGGATGGCCCTTCCAAAAAAACACTCCCCAAACAGCACATGACGCAAAGAAAAAAAAAGGGGCAATGAGGTAGCTGTGTGAGTAAGCTAAGCGACCCTAGTGGCCGACACAAACACCTGGCCCATCTAGGAGTGTCACTGCAGTGTCACGCAGGATGGCCCTTCCAAAAAACACTCCCCAAACAGCACATGACGCAAAGAAAAAAAGAGGCGCAATGAGGTAGCTGTGTGAGTAAGATAAGCGACCCTAGTGGCCGACACAAACACCTGGCCCATCTAGGAGTGGCACTGCAGTGTCACGCAGGATGGCCCTTCCAAAAAACACTCCCCAAACAGCACATGACGCAAAGAAAAAAAGAGGCGCAATGAGGTAGCTGTGTGAGTAAGCTAAGCGACCCTAGTGGCCGACACAAACACCTGGCCCATCTAGGAGTGGCACTGTAGTGTCACGCAGGATGGCCCTTCCAAAAAACACTCCCCAAACAGCACATGACGCAAAGAAAAAAAAAGGGGCAATGAGGTAGCTGTGTGAGTAAGCTAAGCGACCCTAGTGGCCGACACAAACACCTGGCCCATCTAGGAGTGTCACTGCAGTGTCACGCAGGATGGCCCTTCCAAAAAACACTCCCCAAACAGCACATGATGCAAAGAAAAAAAGAGGCGCAATGAGGTAGCTGTGTGAGTAAGCTAAGCGACCCTAGTGGCCGACACAAACACCTGGCCCATCTAGGAGTGGCACTGCAGTGTCACGCAGGATGGCCCTTCCAAAAAACACTCCCCAAACAGCACATGACGCAAAGAAAAAAAGAGGCGCAATGAGGTAGCTGTGTGAGTAAGCTAAGCGACCCTAGTGGCCGACACAAACACCTGGCCCATCTAGGAGTGGCACTGCAGTGTCACGCAGGATGGCCCTTCCAAAAAACACTCCCCAAACAGCACATGACGCAAAGAAAAAAAGAGGCGCAATGAGGTAGCTGTGTGAGTAAGCTAAGCGACCCTAGTGGCCGACACAAACACCTGGCCCATCTAGGAGTGGCACTGCAGTGTCACGCAGGATGGCCCTTCCAAAAAACACTCCCCAAACAGCACATGACGCAAAGAAATAAAGAGGCACAATGAGGTAGCTGTGTGAGTAAGCTAAGCGACCCTAGTGGCCGACACAAACACCTGGCCCATCTAGGAGTGGCACTGCAGTGTCACGCAGGATGGCCCTTCCAAAAAACACTCCCCAAACAGCACATGACGCAAAGAAAAAAAAAGGGGCAATGAGGTAGCTGTGTGAGTAAGCTAAGCGACCCTAGTGGCCGACACAAACACCTGGCCCATCTAGGAGTGTCACTGCAGTGTCACGCAGGATGGCCCTTCCAAAAAACACTCCCCAAACAGCACATGATGCAAAGAAAAAAAGAGGCGCAATGAGGTAGCTGTGTGAGTAAGCTAAGCGACCCTAGTGGCCGACACAAACACCTGGCCCATCTAGGAGTGGCACTGCAGTGTCACGCAGGATGGCCCTTCCAAAAAACACTCCCCAAACAGCACATGACGCAAAGAAAAAAAGAGGCGCAATGAGGTAGCTGTGTGAGTAAGCTAAGCGACCCTAGTGGCCGACACAAACACCTGGCCCATCTAGGAGTGGCACTGCAGTGTCACGCAGGATGGCCCTTCCAAAAAACACTCCCCAAACAGCACATGACGCAAAGAAAAAAAGAGGCGCAATGAGGTAGCTGTGTGAGTAAGCTAAGCGACCCTAGTGGCCGACACAAACACCTGGCCCATCTAGGAGTGGCACTGCAGTGTCACGCAGGATGGCCCTTCCAAAAAACACTCCCCAAACAGCACATGACGCAAAGAAAAAAAGAGGCGCAATGAGGTAGCTGTGTGAGTAAGATAAGCGACCCTAGTGGCCGACACAAACACCTGGCCCATCTAGGAGTGGCACTGCAGTGTCACGCAGGATGGCCCTTCCAAAAAACATTCCCCAAACAGCACATGACGCAAAGAAAAAAAGATTCGCAATAAGGTAGCTGTGTGAGTAAGATAAGCGACCCTAGTTGCCGACACAAACACCTGGCCCATCTAGGAGTGGCACTGCAGTGTCACGCAGGATGGCCCTTCCAAAAAACACTCCCCAAACAGCACATGACGCAAAGAAAAAAAGAGGCGCAATGAGGTAGCTGTGTGAGTAAGATAAGCGACCCTAGTGGCCGACACAAACACCTGGCCCATCTAGGAGTGGCACTGCAGTGTCACGCAGGATGGCCCTTCCAAAAAACACTCCCCAAACAGCACATGACGCAAAGAAAAAAAGAGGCGCAATGAGGTAGCTGTGTGAGTAAGATAAGCGACCCTAGTGGCCGACACAAACACCTGGCCCATCTAGGAGTGGCACTGCAGTGTCACGCAGGATGGCCCTTCCAAAAAACACTCCCCAAACAGCACATGACGCAAAGAAAAAAAGAGGCGCAATGAGGTAGCTGTGTGAGTAAGCTAAGCGACCCTAGTGGCCGACACAAACACCTGGCCCATCTAGGAGTGGCACTGCAGTGTCACGCAGGAAGGCCCTTCCAAAAAACACTCCCCAAACAGCACATGACGCAAAGAAAAAAAGAGGCGCAATGAGGTAGCTGTGTGAGTAAGCTAAGCGACCCTAGTTGCCGACACAAACACCTGGCCCATCTAGGAGTGGCACTGCAGTGTCACGCAGGATGGCCCTTCCAAAAAACACTCCCCAAACAGCACATGATGCAAAGAAAAAAAGAGGCGCAATGAGGTAGCTGTGTGAGTAAGCTAAGCGACCCTAGTGGAAGACACAAACACCTGGCCCATCTAGGAGTGGCACTGCAGTGTCACGCAGGATGGCCCTTCCAAAAAACACTCCCCAAACAGCACATGACGCAAAGAAAAAAAGAGGCGCAATGAGGTAGCTGTGTGAGTAAGATAAGCGACCCTAGTGGCCGACACAAACACCTGGCCCATCTAGTAGTGGCACTGCAGTGTCACACAGGATGGCCCTTCCAAAAAACACTCCCCAAACAGCACATGACGCAAAGAAAAAAAGAGGCGCAATGAGGTAGCTGTGTGAGTAAGCTAAGCGACCCTAGTGGCCGACACAAACACCTGGCCCATCTAGGAGTGGCACTGCAGTGTCACGCAGGATGGCCCTTCCAAAAAACACTCCCCAAACAGCACATGACGCAAAGAAAAAAAGAGGCGCAATGAGGTAGCTGTGTGAGTAAGCTAAGCGACCCTAGTGGCCGACACAAACACCTGGCCCATCTAGGAGTGGCACTGCAGTGTCACGCAGGATGGCCCTTCCAAAAAACACTCCCCAAACAGCACATGACGCAAAGAAAAAAAGAGGCGCAATGAGGTAGCTGTGTGAGTAAGCTAAGCGACCCTAGTGGCCGACACAAACACCTGGCCCATCTAGGAGTGGCACTGCAGTGTCACGCAGGAAGGCCCTTCCAAAAAACACTCCCCAAACAGCACATGACGCAAAGAAAAAAAGAGGCGCAATGAGGTAGCTGTGTGAGTAAGCTAAGCGACCCTAGTTGCCGACACAAACACCTGGCCCATCTAGGAGTGGCACTGCAGTGTCACGCAGGATGGCCCTTCCAAAAAACACTCCCCAAACAGCACATGATGCAAAGAAAAAAAGAGGCGCAATGAGGTAGCTGTGTGAGTAAGCTAAGCGACCCTAGTGGAAGACACAAACACCTGGCCCATCTAGGAGTGGCACTGCAGTGTCACGCAGGATGGCCCTTCCAAAAAACACTCCCCAAACAGCACATGACGCAAAGAAAAAAAGAGGCGCAATGAGGTAGCTGTGTGAGTAAGATAAGCGACCCTAGTGGCCGACACAAACACCTGGCCCATCTAGTAGTGGCACTGCAGTGTCACGCAGGATGGCCCTTCCAAAAAACACTCCCCAAACAGCACATGACGCAAAGAAAAAAAGAGGCGCAATGAGGTAGCTGTGTGAGTAAGCTAAGCGACCCTAGTGGCCGACACAAACACCTGGCCCATCTAGGAGTGGCACTGCAGTGTCACGCAGGATGGCCCTTCCAAAAAACACTCCCCAAACAGCACATGACGCAAAGAAAAAAAGAGGCGCAATGAGGTAGCTGTGTGAGTAAGCTAAGCGACCCTAGTTGCCGACACAAACACCTGGCCCATATAGGAGTGGCACTGCAGTGTCACGCAGGATGGCCCTTCCAAAAAAACACTCCCCAAACAGCACATGATGCAAAGAAAAAAAGAGGCGCAATGAGGTAGCTGTGTGAGTAAGCTAAGCGACCCTAGTGGAAGACACAAACACCTGGCCCATCTAGGAGTGGCACTGCAGTGTCACGCAGGATGGCCCTTCCAAAAAACACTCCCCAAACAGCACATGACGCAAAGAAAAAAAGAGGCGCAATGAGGTAGCTGTGTGAGTAAGATAAGCGACCCTAGTGGCCGACACAAACACCTGGCCCATCTAGTAGTGGCACTGCAGTGTCACGCAGGATGGCCCTTCCAAAAAACACTCCCCAAACAGCACATGACGCAAAGAAAAAAAGAGGCGCAATGAGGTAGCTGTGTGAGTAAGCTAAGCGACCCTAGTGGCCGACACAAACACCTGGCCCATCTAGGAGTGGCACTGCAGTGTCACGCAGGATGGCCCTTCCAAAAAACACTCCCCAAACAGCACATGACGCAAAGAAAAAAAAAGGGGCAATGAGGTAGCTGTGTGAGTAAGCTAAGCGACCCTAGTGGCCGACACAAACACCTGGCCCATCTAGGAGTGTCACTGCAGTGTCACGCAGGATGGCCCTTCCAAAAAACACTCCCCAAACAGCACATGACGCAAAGAAAAAAAGAGGCGCAATGAGGTAGCTGTGTGAGTAAGCTAAGCGACCCTAGTGGCCGACACAAACACCTGGCCCATCTAGGAGTGGCACTGCAGTGTCACGCAGGATGGCCCTTCCAAAAAACACTCCCCAAACAGCACATGATGCAAAGAAAAAAAGAGGCGCAATGAGGTAGCTGTGTGAGTAAGCTAAGCGACCCTAGTGGCCGACACAAACACCTGGCCCATCTAGGAGTGGCACTGCAGTGTCACGCAGGATGGCCCTTCCAAAAAACACTCCCCAAACAGCACATGACGCAAAGAAAAAAAGAGGCGCAATGAGGTAGCTGTGTGAGTAAGCTAAGCGACCCTAGTGGCCGACACAAACACCTGGCCCATCTAGGAGTGGCACTGCAGTGTCACGCAGGATGGCCCTTCCAAAAAACACTCCCCAAACAGCACATGACGCAAAGAAAAAAAGAAGCGCAATGAGGTAGCTGTGTGAGTAAGCTAAGCGACCCTAGTGGCCGACACAAACACCTGGCCCATCTAGGAGTGGCACTGCAGTGTCACGCAGGATGGCCCTTCCAAAAAACACTCCCCAAACAGCACATGACGCAAAGAAATAAAGAGGCACAATGAGGTAGCTGTGTGAGTAAGCTAAGCGACCCTAGTGGCCGACACAAACACCTGGCCCATCTAGGAGTGGCACTGCAGTGTCACGCAGGATGGCCCTTCCAAAAAACACTCCCCAAACAGCACATGACGCAAAGAAAAAAAAAGGGGCAATGAGGTAGCTGTGTGAGTAAGCTAAGCGACCCTAGTGGCCGACACAAACACCTGGCCCATCTAGGAGTGTCACTGCAGTGTCACGCAGGATGGCCCTTCCAAAAAACACTCCCCAAACAGCACATGATGCAAAGAAAAAAAGAGGCGCAATGAGGTAGCTGTGTGAGTAAGCTAAGCGACCCTAGTGGCCGACACAAACACCTGGCCCATCTAGGAGTGTCACTGCAGTGTCACGCAGGATGGCCCTTCCAAAAAACACTCCCCAAACAGCACATGACGCAAAGAAAAAAAGAGGCGCAATGAGGTAGCTGTGTGAGTAAGCTAAGCGACCCTAGTGGCCGACACAAACACCTGGCCCATCTAGGAGTGGCACTGCAGTGTCACGCAGGATGGCCCTTCCAAAAAACACTCCCCAAACAGCACATGACGCAAAGAAAAAAAGAGGCGCAATGAGGTAGCTGTGTGAGTAAGCTAAGCGACCCTAGTGGCCGACACAAACACCTGGCCCATCTAGGAGTGGCACTGCAGTGTCACGCAGGATGGCCCTTCCAAAAAACACTCCCCAAACAGCACATGACGCAAAGAAAAAAAGAGGCGCAATGAGGTAGCTGTGTGAGTAAGATAAGCGACCCTAGTGGCCGACACAAACACCTGGCCCATCTAGGAGTGGCACTGCAGTGTCACGCAGGATGGCCCTTCCAAAAAACATTCCCCAAACAGCACATGACGCAAAGAAAAAAAGATTCGCAATAAGGTAGCTGTGTGAGTAAGATAAGCGACCCTAGTGGCCGACACAAACACCTGGCCCATCTAGGAGTGGCACTGCAGTGTCACGCAGGATGGCCCTTCCAAAAAACACTCCCCAAACAGCACATGACGCAAAGAAAAAAAGAGGCGCAATGAGGTAGCTGTGTGAGTAAGATAAGCGACCCTAGTGGCCGACACAAACACCTGGCCCATCTAGGAGTGGCACTGCAGTGTCACGCAGGATGGCCCTTCCAAAAAACACTCCCCAAACAGCACATGACGCAAAGAAAAAAAGAGGCGCAATGAGGTAGCTGTGTGAGTAAGATAAGCGACCCTAGTGGCCGACACAAACACCTGGCCCATCTAGGAGTGGCACTGCAGTGTCACGCAGGATGGCCCTTCCAAAAAACACTCCCCAAACAGCACATGACGCAAAGAAAAAAAGAGGCGCAATGAGGTAGCTGTGTGAGTAAGCTAAGCGACCCTAGTTGCCGACACAAACACCTGGCCCATCTAGGAGTGGCACTGCAGTGTCACGCAGGATGGCCCTTCCAAAAAACACTCCCCAAACAGCACATGATGCAAAGAAAAAAAGAGGCGCAATGAGGTAGCTGTGTGAGTAAGCTAAGCGACCCTAGTGGAAGACACAAACACCTGGCCCATCTAGGAGTGGCACTGCAGTGTCACGCAGGATGGCCCTTCCAAAAAACACTCCCCAAACAGCACATGACGCAAAGAAAAAAAGAGGCGCAATGAGGTAGCTGTGTGAGTAAGATAAGCGACCCTAGTGGCCGACACAAACACCTGGCCCATCTAGTAGTGGCACTGCAGTGTCACGCAGGATGGCCCTTCCAAAAAACACTCCCCAAACAGCACATGACGCAAAGAAAAAAAGAGGCGCAATGAGGTAGCTGTGTGAGTAAGCTAAGCGACCCTAGTGGCCGACACAAACACCTGGCCCATCTAGGAGTGGCACTGCAGTGTCACGCAGGATGGCCCTTCCAAAAAACACTCCCCAAACAGCACATGACGCAAAGAAAAAAAGAGGCGCAATGAGGTAGCTGTGTGAGTAAGCTAAGCGACCCTAGTGGCCGACACAAACACCTGGCCCATCTAGGAGTGGCACTGCAGTGTCACGCAGGATGGCCCTTCCAAAAAACACTCCCCAAACAGCACATGACGCAAAGAAAAAAAGAGGCGCAATGAGGTAGCTGTGTGAGTAAGATAAGCGACCCTAGTGGCCGACACAAACACCTGGCCCATCTAGGAGTGGCACTGCAGTGTCACGCAGGATGGCCCTTCCAAAAAACACTCCCCAAACAGCACATGACGCAAAGAAAAAAAGAGGCGCAATGAGGTAGCTGTGTGAGTAAGCTAAGCGACCCTAGTTGCCGACACAAACACCTGGCCCATCTAGGAGTGGCACTGCAGTGTCACGCAGGATGGCCCTTCCAAAAAACACTCCCCAAACAGCACATGATGCAAAGAAAAAAAGAGGCGCAATGAGGTAGCTGTGTGAGTAAGCTAAGCGACCCTAGTGGAAGACACAAACACCTGGCCCATCTAGGAGTGGCACTGCAGTGTCACGCAGGATGGCCCTTCCAAAAAACACTCCCCAAACAGCACATGACGCAAAGAAAAAAAGAGGCGCAATGAGGTAGCTGTGTGAGTAAGATAAGCGACCCTAGTGGCCGACACAAACACCTGGCCCATCTAGTAGTGGCACTGCAGTGTCACGCAGGATGGCCCTTCCAAAAAACACTCCCCAAACAGCACATGACGCAAAGAAAAAAAGAGGCGCAATGAGGTAGCTGTGTGAGTAAGCTAAGCGACCCTAGTGGCCGACACAAACACCTGGCCCATCTAGGAGTGGCACTGCAGTGTCACGCAGGATGGCCCTTCCAAAAAACACTCCCCAAACAGCACATGACGCAAAGAAAAAAAGAGGCGCAATGAGGTAGCTGTGTGAGTAAGCTAAGCGACCCTAGTTGCCGACACAAACACCTGGCCCATATAGGAGTGGCACTGCAGTGTCACGCAGGATGGCCCTTCCAAAAAACACTCCCCAAACAGCACATGATGCAAAGAAAAAAAGAGGCGCAATGAGGTAGCTGTGTGAGTAAGCTAAGCGACCCTAGTGGAAGACACAAACACCTGGCCCATCTAGGAGTGGCACTGCAGTGTCACGCAGGATGGCCCTTCCAAAAAACACTCCCCAAACAGCACATGACGCAAAGAAAAAAAGAGGCGCAATGAGGTAGCTGTGTGAGTAAGATAAGCGACCCTAGTGGCCGACACAAACACCTGGCCCATCTAGTAGTGGCACTGCAGTGTCACGCAGGATGGCCCTTCCAAAAAACACTCCCCAAACAGCACATGACGCAAAGAAAAAAAGAGGCGCAATGAGGTAGCTGTGTGAGTAAGCTAAGCGACCCTAGTGGCCGACACAAACACCTGGCCCATCTAGGAGTGGCACTGCAGTGTCACGCAGGATGGCCCTTCCAAAAAACACTCCCCAAACAGCACATGACGCAAAGAAAAAAAAAGGGGCAATGAGGTAGCTGTGTGAGTAAGCTAAGCGACCCTAGTGGCCGACACAAACACCTGGCCCATCTAGGAGTGTCACTGCAGTGTCACGCAGGATGGCCCTTCCAAAAAACACTCCCCAAACAGCACATGACGCAAAGAAAAAAAGAGGCGCAATGAGGTAGCTGTGTGAGTAAGCTAAGCGACCCTAGTGGCCGACACAAACACCTGGCCCATCTAGGAGTGGCACTGCAGTGTCACGCAGGATGGCCCTTCCAAAAAACACTCCCCAAACAGCACATGATGCAAAGAAAAAAAGAGGCGCAATGAGGTAGCTGTGTGAGTAAGCTAAGCGACCCTAGTGGCCGACACAAACACCTGGCCCATCTAGGAGTGGCACTGCAGTGTCACGCAGGATGGCCCTTCCAAAAAACACCCCCCAAACAGCACATGACGCAAAGAAAAAAAGAGGCGCAATGAGGTAGCTGTGTGAGTAAGCTAAGCGACCCTAGTGGCCGACACAAACACCTGGCCCATCTAGGAGTGGCACTGCAGTGTCACGCAGGATGGCCCTTCCAAAAAACACTCCCCAAACAGCACATGACGCAAAGAAAAAAAGAGGCGCAATGAGGTAGCTGTGTGAGTAAGATAAGCGACCCTAGTGGCCGACACAAACACCTGGCCCATCTAGGAGTGGCACTGCAGTGTCACGCAGGATGGCCCTTCCAAAAAACACTCCCCAAACAGCACATGACGCAAAGAAAAAAAGAGGCGCAATGAGGTAGCTGTGTGAGTAAGATAAGCGACCCTAGTGGCCGACACAAACACCTGGCCCATCTAGGAGTGGCACTGCAGTGTCACGCAGGATGGCCCTTCCAAAAAACACTCCCCAAACAGCACATGACGCAAAGAAAATAAGAGGCGCAATGAGGTAGCTGTGTGAGTAAGCTAAGCGACCCTAGTGGCCGACACAAACACCTGGCCCATCTAGGAGTGGCACTGCAGTGTCACGCAGGATGGCCCTTCCAAAAAACACTCCCCAAACAGCACATGACGCAAAGAAAAAAAGAGGCGCAATGAGGTAGCTGTGTGAGTAAGCTAAGCGACCCTAGTGGCCGACACAAACACCTGGCCCATCTAGGAGTGGCACTGCAGTGTCACGCAGGATGGCCCTTCCAAAAAACACTCCCCAAACAGCACATGACGCAAAGAAAAAAAGAGGCGCAATGAGGTAGCTGTGTGAGTAAGCTAAGCGACCCTAGTGGCCGACACAAACACCTGGCCCATCTAGGAGTGGCACTGCAGTGTCACGCAGGATGGCCCTTCCAAAAAACACTCCCCAAACAGCACATGATGCAAAGAAAAAAAGAGGCGCAATGAGGTAGCTGTGTGAGTAAGCTAAGCGACCCTAGTGGCCGACACAAACACCTGGCCCATCTAGGAGTGGCACTGCAGTGTCACGCAGGATGGCCCTTCCAAAAAACACTCCCCAAACAGCACATGACGCAAAGAAAAAAAGAGGCGCAATGAGGTAGCTGTGTGAGTAAGCTAAGCGACCCTAGTGGCCGACACAAACACCTGGCCCATCTAGGAGTGGCACTGCAGTGTCACGCAGGATGGCCCTTCCAAAAAACACTCCCCAAACAGCACATGACGCAAAGAAAAAAAGAGGCGCAATGAGGTAGCTGTGTGAGTAAGCTAAGCGACCCTAGTGGCCGACACAAACACCTGGCCCATCTAGGAGTGGCACTGCAGTGTCACGCAGGATGGCCCTTCCAAAAAACACTCCCCAAACAGCACATGACGCAAAGAAAAAAAGAGGCGCAATGAGGTAGCTGTGTGAGTAAGATAAGCGACCCTAGTGGCCGACACAAACACCTGGCCCATCTAGGAGTGGCACTGCAGTGTCACGCAGGATGGCCCTTCCAAAAAACACTCCCCAAACAGCACATGACGCAAAGAAAAAAAGAGGCGCAATGAGGTAGCTGTGTGAGTAAGATAAGCGACCTTAGTGGCCGACACAAACACCTGGCCCATCTAGGAGTGGCACTGCAGTGTCACGCAGGATGGCCCTTCCAAAAAACACTCCCCAAACAGCACATGATGCAAAGAAAAAAAGAGCCGCAATGAGGTAGCTGTGTGAGTAAGATAAGCGACCCTAGTGGCCGACACAAACACCTGGCCCATCTAGGAGTGGCACTGCAGTGTCACGCAGGATGGCCCTTCCAAAAAACACTCCCCAAACAGCACATGACGCAAAGAAAAAAAGAGCCGCAATGAGGTAGCTGTGTGAGTAAGATAAGCGACCCTAGTGGCCGACACAAACACCTGGCCCATCTAGGAGTGGCACTGCAGTGTCACGCAGGATGGCCCTTCCAAAAAACACTCCCCAAACAGCACATGACGCAAAGAAAAATGAAAGAAAAAAGAGGTGCAAGATGGAATTGTCCTTGGGCCCTCCCACCCACCCTTATGTTGTATAAACAGGACATGCACACTTTAACCAACCCATCATTTCAGTGACAGGGTCTGCCACACGACTGTGACTGAAATGACGGGTTGGTTTGGACCCCCACCAAAAAAGAAGCAATTAATCTCTCCTTGCACAAACTGGCTCTACAGAGGCAAGATGTCCACCTCATCATCATCCTCCGATATATCACCGTGTACATCCCCCTCCTCACAGATTATCAATTCGTCCCCACTGGAATCCACCATCTCAGCTCCCTGTGTACTTTGTGGAGGCAATTGCTGCTGGTCAATGTCTCCACGGAGGAATTGATTATAATTCATTTTAATGAACATCATCTTCTCCACATTTTCTGGAAGTAACCTCGTACGCCGATTGCTGACAAGGTGAGCGGCGGCACTAAACACTCTTTCGGAGTACACACTTGTGGGAGGGCAACTTAGGTAGAATAAAGCCAGTTTGTGCAAGGGCCTCCAAATTGCCTCTTTTTCCTGCCAGTATAAGTACGGACTGTCTGACGTGCCTACTTGGATGCGGTCACTCATATAATCCTCCACCATTCTTTCAATGGGGAGAGAATCATATGCAGTGCCAGTAGACGACATGTCCGACTCCGTAATCGTTGTCAGGTCCTTCAGTCCGGACCAGATGTCAGCATCAGCAGTCGCTCCAGACTGCCCTGCATCACCGCCAGCGGGTGGGCTCGGAATTCTGAGCCTTTTCCTCGCACCCCCAGTTGCGGGAGAATGTGAAGGAGGAGATGTTGACAGGTCGCCTTCCGCTTGACTTGACAATTTTCTCACCAGCAGGTCTTTGAACCCCAGCAGACTTGTGTGTGCAGGAAAGAGAGATCCAAGGTAGGTTTTAAATCTAGGATCGAGCACGGTGGCCAAAATGTAGTGCTCTGATTTCAACAGATTGACCACCCGTGAATCCTTGTTAAGCGAATTAAGGGCTCCATCCACAAGTCCCACATGCCTAGCGGAATCGCTCGGTGTTAGCTCCTCCTTCAATGTCTCCAGCTTCTTCTGCAAAAGCCTGATGAGGGGAATGACCTGACTCAGGCTGGCAGTGTCTGAACTGACTTCACGTGTGGCAAGTTCAAAGGGAAGCAGAACCTTGCACAACGTTGAAATCATTCTCCACTGCGCTTGAGACAGGTGCATTCCACCTCCTATATCGTGCTCAATTGTATAGGCTTGAATGGCCTTTTGCTGCTCCTCCAACCTCTGAAGCATATATAGGGTTGAATTCCACCTTGTTACCACTTCTTGCTTCAGATGATGGCAGGGCAGGTTCAAGCATTTTTGGTGTTGCTCCAGTCTTCTGTACGTGGTGCCTGTACGCCGAAAGTGTCCCGCAATTCTTCTGGCCACCGACAGCATCTCTTGCACGCCCCTCTCGTTTTTTAAATAATTCTGCACCACCAAATTCAAGGTATGTGCAAAACATGGGACGTGCTGGAATTTGCCCATATTTAATGCACACACAATATTGCTGGCGTTGTCCGATGCCACAAATCCACAGGAGAGTCCAATTGGGGTAAGCCATTCCGCGATGATCTTCCTCAGTTGCCGTAAGAGGTTTTCAGCTGTGTGCGTATTCTGGAAACCGGTGATACAAAGCGTAGCCTGCCTAGGTAAGAGTTGGCGTTTGCGAGATGCTGCTACTGGTGCCGCCGCTGCTGTTCTTGCGGCGGGAGTCCATACATCTACCCAGTGGGCTGTCACAGTCATATAGTCCTGACCCTGCCCTGCTCCACTTGTCCACATGTCCGTGGTTAAGTGGACATTGGGTACAACTGCATTTTTTAGGACACTGGTGAGTCTTTTTCTGACGTCCGTGTACATTCTCGGTATCGCCTGCCTAGAGAAGTGGAACCTAGATGGTATTTGGTAACGGGGGCACACTACCTCAAGAAATTGTCTAGTTCCCTGTGAACTAACGGCGGATACCGGACGCACGTCTAACACCAACATAGTTGTCAAGGCCTCAGTTATCCGCTTTGCAACAGGATGACTGCTGTGATATTTCATCTTCCTCGCAAAGGACTGTTGGACAGTCAATTGCTTACTGGAAGTAGTACAAGTGGGCTTACGACTTCCCCTCTGGGATGACCATCGACTCCCAGCAGCAACAACAGCAGCGCCAGCAGCAGTAGGCGTTACACGCAAGGATGCATCGGAGGAATCCCAGGCAGGAGAGGACTCGTCAGAATTGCCAGTGACATGGCCTGCAGGACTATTGGCATTCCTGGGGAAGGAGGAAATTGACACTGAGGGAGTTGGTGGGGTGGTTTGCGTGAGCTTGGTTACAAGAGGAAGGGATTTACTGGTCAGTGGACTGCTTCCGCTGTCGCCCAAAGTTTTTGAACTTGTCACTGACTTATGATGAATGCGTTGCAGGTGACGTATAAGGGAGGATGTTCCGAGGTGGTTAACGTCCTTACCCCTACTTATTACAGCTTGACAAAGGCAACACACGGCTTGACACCTGTTGTCCGCATTTCTGTTGAAATACTTCCACACCGAAGAGCTGATTTTTTTGGTATTTTCACCAGGCATGTCAATGGCCATTTTCCTCCCACGGACAACAGGTGTCTCCCCGGGTGCCTGACTTAAACAAACCACCTCACCATCAGAATCCTCCTGGTCAATTTCCTCCCCAGCGCCAGCAACACCCATATCCTCCTCATCCTGGTGTACTTCAACACTGACATCTTCAATCTGACTATCAGGAACTGGACTGCGGGTGCTCCTTCCAGCACTTGCAGGGGGCGTGCAAATGGTGGAAGGCGCATGCTCTTCACGTCCAGTGTTGGGAAGGTCAGGCATCGCAACCGACACAATTGGACTCTCCTTGTGGATTTGGGATTTCGAAGAACGCACAGTTCTTTGCTGTGCTTTTGCCAGCTTGAGTCTTTTCATTTTTCTAGCGAGAGGCTGAGTGCTTCCATCCTCATGTGAAGCTGAACCACTAGCCATGAACATAGGCCAGGGCCTCAGCCGTTCCTTGCCACTCCGTGTGGTAAATGGCATATTGGCAAGTTTACGCTTCTCCTCCGACAATTTTATTTTAGATTTTTGAGTCCTTTTTTTACTGATATTTGGTGTTTTGGATTTTACATGCTCTGTACTATGACATTGGGCATCGGCCTTGGCAGACGACGTTGGTGGCATTTCATCGTCTCGGCCATGACTAGTGGCAGCAGCTTCAGCACGAGGTGGAAGTCGATCTTGATCTTTCTCTATTTTTGGAACCTCAACATTTTTGTTCTCCATATTTTAATAGGCACAACTAAAAGGCACCTCAGGTAAACAATGGAGATGGATGGATACTAGTATACTTATGGATGACGAGCGACTGCCGACACAGAGGTAGCTACAGCCGTGGACTACCGTACTGTGTCTGCTGCTAATATAGACTGGATGATAATGAGATAAAATTAAAAAATATATATATATATATCACACTAGTACTGCAGCCGGACAGGTATATATATTATGTAATGACGGACCTGCTGGACACTGTCTGTCAGACTCAGCACTGCAGACTCCTAAAGTAAGCTACTAGTATCAAGAAGATAGAAAAAAAAAAAAACCACGGGTAGGTGGTATACAATTATGGATGGACGAGCGACTGCCGGCACAGAGGAAGCTACAGCCGTGGACTACCGTACTGTGTCTGCTGCTAATATAGACTGGATGATAATGAGATAAAATTAAAATATATATATATATATCACACTAGTACTGCAGCCGGACAGGTATATATATTATGTAATGACGGACCTGCTGGACACTGTCTGTCAGACTCAGCACTGCAGACTCCTAAAGTAAGCTACTAGTATCAAGAAGATAGAAAAAAAAAAAAACACGGGTAGGTGGTATACAATTATGGATGGACGAGCGACTGCCGGCACAGAGGAAGCTACAGCCGTGGACTACCGTACTGTGTCTGCTGCTAATATAGACTGGATGATAATGAGATAAAATTAAAATATATATATATATCACACTAGTACTGCAGCCGGACAGGTATATATATTATGTAATGACGGACCTGCTGGACACTGTCTGTCAGACTCAGCACTGCAGACTCCTAAAGTAAGCTACTAGTATCAAGAAGATAGAAAAAAAAAAAACCACGGGTAGGTGGTATACAATTATGGATGGACGAGCGACTGCCGACACAGAGGTAGCTACAGCCGTGGACTACCGTACTGTGTCTGCTGCTAATATAGACTGGATGATAATGAGATAAAATTAAAATATATATATATATATCACACTAGTACTGCAGCCGGACAGGTATATATATTATGTAATGACGGACCTGCTGGACACTGTCTGCAGAATGCGTTTATAAAAAAAACACCACACGACGAGTGTTTAACTTTTTCAGGCAGACAATCACAATATACTGGTGGTCAGCAGACAATCACAATACTGGTGGTCAGTGGTCACTGGTCAGTCACACTGGCAGTGGCACTCTGGCAGCAAAAGTGTGCACTGTACTTAAGTGCAGTCAGATAATGATATACAGTATATGATGCAGCACACTGGGCTGAGCACAGATATGGTATGTGTGACTGTGTCACACTGTGTATCGTTTTTTTTCAGGCAGAGAACGGATTAATTAAACTGGTGGCACTGGTCACTGGTCACACTATCAGCAGCAAGTAGTACTCCTCCTATATGCTCCCCAAAATTTGTGTCTCTCTCTAGTACTCTAGTCACTCTAAACGGAGAGGACGCCAGCCACGTCCTCTCCCTATCAATCTCAATGCACGTGTGAAAATGGCGGCGACGCGCGGCTCCTTATATAGAATCCGAGTCTCGCGATAGAATCCGAGCCTCGCGAGAATCCGACAGCGGGATGATGACGTTCGGGCGCGCTCGGGTTAACCGAGCAAGGCGGGAAGATCCGAGTCGCTCGGCCCCGTGTAAAAAAAACTGAAGTTCGGGCGGGTTCGGATTCCGAGGAACCGAACCCGCTCATCTCTACAAAACACCCAGGTTTTGTAAGCTTGCGGGGCCCAGGGTCTGCATTGTTGAATGCACACTTCCTGGACTTGGCTGATCGTTTCTAGCAGCCAGTCTGATGAAGCTTAGGCTTACGTAGAGTGGCCGAGGGCTGCTGCCATGACAAGTCACAACCGATGGTCGCGATGGTGATCCGATGCTGTGTCTGAGGACGCAGTTCTCAGATCTTGCAGATGCTGGCAGGGGGTAACTATAGTCTACAAGAGCCTTCTGCAGCATTAGAATATTTGTGGTACAGTATTTCACAGCCCCTGTCCTGCGGCTGTGCAATACCTTCATAATCGGAATCAGACCCAGTGATCAAAAATATAAATGGCTACAAACTTTAGAACCTAAGGGGTCACTTTGGGGCGACTTGGAAATTTCCAGTTAGTGCTCATCCCTAATTTATATTGCAGTTGGAATAGCGATGCTTTGTAATTCCTACTGCTTATACTGAATGTTTAAACTGCTCTATGCGGATGTAGTTATGTGAGCGGCGGTCAGGGGATTGCCGGTCACATTACCAACGGCTAAATCCCGCCCCCCTCTAAATCTCGACAGTCAGCATGCTGACTTGCAGGGACTATTCTCACTCATGGGTGTCCACGACACCCACAGAGTGGGAATAGAACCTGTGGCGAGCACAGCTCGCCACCTAGCCCGCAGCATGGCGAGCGCAGCTGGGATCCCGCGGTCGATATGCTGACCGCCGGGATCCCCAGCAGCGGTAACACGTACCCAACCCGCTCTATGGGACTGATTCAGGTTGGATCGCAAAACGCGATCCAACCACAAAAATTGCAAATAGGATGTGAGCCTGCAATTTTCCTAGACAGAGACGGAGCGTTGCTGGGGTGGGACCATCAGAACAGGGGGTGATCATGGTGGCTACATGATGTCACACGCAGCCGCCACGATCGGAAAGATGGCGGCTGCCCTACTGCTAAGCTGCGCTGGCAGGAGACAACCCTAATTTCTGCTATCAAGCAGAAATTGCGATGCGATCGCAATATCTGATTGCTAAAGAGGGGGGAGTGGCAGTCAGCATGCTGGGCAGCCTTGCCCTGCGATGGGCGGTCCCCAGCATGCGATCTCATGGATTGCAAATTCTGCTACCTAGCAGACTTTGCAATCCAACCTGAATCTGGCCCTATGTGCCTGTTTCTGCTCAAATACAACAGTTATACAAACAGAAGTCATTTGCACCCTGTTTTATCTCCCAACATATACTGTAGCACAGGGCCGTAACTAGGTGTGGGCGGATGGTGCTTAGCACACAGCGCAATTGCGCTGTTGCCGCACCATCAGCACCCACCCCGATTGGCTGCAGCTCTGCCACTGGGTACTACAATATATAATAGCAGTGTTGCGCCCAGCTCCTTCTCTGCTGGACGCAACGCTGCTGTTATACTTTACAGGCAGCAGCGCTCCTCCCCCTCCTCCAGCAGGAGCGCTTCTCCTCCAGCAGTGGTGCACTACACACTTACAGCGGGCTGGGACGCGGCGCGCCTCATAGTCCGGCTCCTCCTGGCAGGGAGCCGCATGGAGTTGTAACTAGCGGGCCGCCCGTACATCCGAGGAAGAGCAGCTCCACCTCCGACACCGCACATACAGTAAGTGAGTGCTCTGCATCAAGTCCTGAGGAGAGGGGGTGGGGGGGGGGGGGGTTAGCGGCGGCAGTCGTTCCAAGAGGGAAGTTTACAGCTGCAGCCAGACCTGGGGGAAAGGGGTGCTTGCAGTGTCTCTCACAAGCCTGGAGTGCTGGCAGGGGTGGAGGGATCGGGTTAGCACTTAGTGACTGTGCGCCCAAAAGTTGGCAGAAGCTGTATGTCTGTGCAGTAAGGAGGGGTGTGGGAGTGTGTATGGGGGTAGGCAGTGCCGTAACTAGACATTTTAGCGCTGTGTGCAAGAAACAGCATTGGCGCCCCCCCCCATATATACAAAACAGGGCCATTGCGCACATCAGGCGCGTGCCAAAACTATAGGAGCAAGACCACAGAGCTCCCTTTCACACATTATGGCAGCAAAGCCCCCCTTTTTTTACACATTAGGCAGGGTCCCCATTTTTACACATTACGGCAGCAGAGTGTCCCCTTTTTACACATTACGGCAGCAGAGAGTCCCCTTTTTTACACATTAGGGCAGCAGAGAGCCCCCTTTTTTACACATTAGGGACAGAGAGTCCCCTTTTTTACACATTATGGCAGCAGAGTGTCCCCATTTTTACACATTACGGCAGCAGAGTGTCCCCTTTTTTACACATTACGGCAGCAGAGAGTCCCCTTTTTTACACATTATGGCAGCAGAGTGTCCCCTTTTTTACACATTACGGCAGCAGAGAGTCCCCTTTTTTACACATTAGGGCAGCAGAGAGCCCCCTTTTTTACACATTAGGGATAGAGAGTCCCCTTTTTTACACATTAGGGCAGCAGAGAGTCCCCTTTTTTACACATTTGGGCAGTAGAGTCCTCCTTTTTACACATTAAGCATGCAGGGTCCCCTGTTTACACATTAGGCAGCAGATTCCTCTTTTTACACATTAAGCAGGCAGAGTCTCATTTTACACATTAGGAAGCAGAGTCCCCCTTTTTACATGGGATAGAGAGAGAAAGTGTGTGTGTGTGTGTGTGTGTGTGTGTGTGTGTGTGTGTGTAAGTGTGTGTGAGTGTGTGTGAGTGTGACAGTGTTTGTGTGTGTAAGTATTATACTTAACTGTGACCAGCTGGCAGAGTGGCAGGCCTCTCTACTTCTCCTTCCTGGCCTCCTCCTCCTCCTCCCCCAGCTCTCAACTCCTCGCAGTGCAGTCTCTCCCGAGTTGCAGGGGGTGACGATCCGGCATCCAGAGGCGAACATTTACGTCTCGGGACTCGGGAACCAGAGCTGCTGCTCCTCCATCCTCTCTCCCCCGCGGCCGCTTCCCCGGCGTGATGCAGTTAGGGAGCAGAAAGGGTAGCAGAGAGAGTGGGTGTAGGGATCAGTGAATGAGGGGAGCAGAGAGTTGGTGTAGGGAGCAGAGAGAGTGGGTGTAGGAAGCAGGGAGTGTGAGGAGCAGGGAGAGTGGGTGTAGGGTGCAGAGAGGGTGGGTGTAGGGTGCAGAGAGGGTGGGTGTAGGGAGCAGAGAGGGTGGGTGTAGGGAGCAGAGAGTGGGTGTAGGGAGCAGAGAGAGTGGGTGTAGGGAGCAGAGAGAGTGGGTGTAGGAAGCAGGGAGTGTGAGGAGCAGGGAGAGTGGGTGTAGGGAGCAGAGAGGGTGGGTGTAGGGAGCAGAGAGTGCATGTAGGAAGCAGTGAGTGTGAGGAGCAGAGCAAGTTGGTGTAGGGAGCAGAGAGGGTGGGTGCAGGGCGCAGAGTGAGGGGAACAGAGCAAGTGGGTGTAGGGAGCAGAGAGCGGTGGTAGGGAGCAGAGAGCGGGTGTAAGGAGCTGAGAGGGTGGGTGTAGGGCGCAGAGAGGGTGGGTGTAGGGAGCAGGGAGTGTGAGGAGCAGGGAGAGTGGGTGTAGGGAGCAGAGAGCGGGTGTAGGGAGCAGAGAGCGGGTGTAGGGAGCAGAGAGCGGGTGTAGGGAGCAGTGAGGGTCAGTGTAAGGATCAGTGAGTGATGGGAACAGAGCAAGTGTGTGTAGGGAGCAGAGAGCGGGTATAGGGAGCAGAGAGTGGGTGTAGGGAGCAGTGAGGGTGAGTGTAAGGATCAGTGAGTGATGGGAACAGAGCAAGTGTGTGTAGGGAGCAGAGAGCGGGAATAGGGAGCAGAGAGTAGGTGTAGGGAGCAGTGAGTAAGGGGAACAGAGCAAGTGGGTGACACTGAGGGGAGCAGAGAGACTGGGGTGTAGGGAACAGTGTGTGTCAGTGTGGAGCTGCCAGTGCCGAGCTAAGTGTGCGTTATGCTGCGGCTGCCACTTGTAACCTCCCCCCTCTGCCTCCGTCTCCGTTACTCACCCCACACACTGCCTCGGTCCGCTCCTATGCTTCTTCCGGCTCCCGCCGCCGAGTTCAAGGCAGAGCTCCGGAGATCAGAGCTCTGCACATCACCTGCGGGTGAGAGGGCGGGTGGGTGGCGGCCGGCCGCAAACTAATTACTGCGGGAGGTGGCGGCGGGGAAGGGGGGAGAGCGGAGAGCGAGTGTGCCGATTGCGCCTGCAGTGCCCATGCGCTGTGGGCGGCGCACACTCGGCACACACGTCGTTACGGCACTGGGGGTAGGCATGCCTGGATTAAGCCCCCAGGGGGCCCGGGGCACTCAAAACATGACGGCCCCTCTCCCTCATGTTGGTACCACATTCCCTGGCTGTGGCAGGTCATATATATATTTATTTTATAAGGTGTTAAATACATTATTAAACGTGATGGGGGCTCATGAAATATGTAAGGGATGGGGAATCATTAAATATTTATGAGGTGGGGATCATTAAATAAGGGGTGAGCATGTATAATTATTATATAAGAATAATAGAATGTATGTGTATGTGTGTGTGACACGTGTTCTATTATTCTTATTTAATAATGACCCTCGTTCACCCCTTATTTAATGTGCCCCCACCTTCTAAATATTTAATGATTCCCCCATCCCTTAAATATTTAATGAGCCCCCATCACATGTCTAATAATATATTTAACACCTTATAAAATATATAAAGTATATTTAATGATTCTCTCCCCCCCCGGGCTGCCTCCACCCCCCTCTCCTCCTTAGTTACATACCTGCCACTCAGATCACCGCAGGGCTGGCAGGCACCATCAGAGTCCGTCCTGCCGCCTCCCAATGTCCCGCTCCTCGTTTCCTTCTTAGGGGATGAGACGTCATGATGTCTCATCCCCGAGTGTCAATTGCGCAGTGTGCCGCTACTCACACTGGCACTGCAGATGGAGGGGAGAACATGCGGGCACAGATTCCATTGCAGATGGCGGGGATGATTTTCGTTTCTCTTCAGGCTCTGCCGCTGCTGCTGGCGGTGGATCCCGGAGACAGGCAGAATCATCTGTGGACAGCAGCTCCGGCCAGGGGGCCCCCTTAGAAAAAGGGGCCCGGGGTACTTACCCCTGGCCCAACCCCTTAATCCGGCACTGGGGGGTGTGGGTGGGGGGTTTGGAGAGAGAAAGGACATCTTAAATAAAGTGTGAGTTCCAGGTCAGGAGCTGGAAGTAGCGCAGGCAGAATGGAGAAATCATGTAAGTGCCTACACACTACACTACTCAACACTATATATTACACTATACTATACTACACTACACTGCAGTAGAGTACACTGCACTACAGTAAACTACAGTAAGGGTGGGGGGCGGGAATGTAAGGCAAGGTACTTACCGTAATATGTAAAAGGGGACTGTACCTGCCATAATGTGTAAAAGGGGACTCTACCTGCCGTAATGTCTGACAGGGACTCTACTTAGTGTAATGTGAGTAAGTGGCACTACTGTGCAGCATAATTTTAATAATGGAGACTACTGTGCAGCGTAATATGAATTGGTATTATTTTGTGGCCATGCCTCTTCCCCATGAAGCCACGCCCCTATATTTTGTTGCACGCCTATGGCACACACTGGCCTTGTTTTAAATATGATGGGGGGCGGGGGCACCGATGCTGTTTCTTGCACACAGCACTAACATGTCTAGTTATGGCACTGTTGTAGCATATTCAGTGCAATGGTATAACTGTGACAAATGGGCTGTGCCTCGCTGCAACCAACCTTGAGATGTTGGTAACAAGATCTTGGTAAAGGACTACAGAAGTGTGACACCGCAGCTAGCTCACCTTGCTTTCCGACGATGCACACTAATCTGCGGCAATATGGTGGCAGTTGCAGGGAGCAGCATTTTGCCCCTGTCAATGGCAGGAGTTAGGTAGACAAGCATAAGTGTAGACTAGAGATTGGCCATAAAGAAAAGTAGTCCTGAAATGGAAGTAGGTTACATTTTGGAGGTTTCAGTGTTCCCACCCCATGCATTTTCAGGTTTATCATCCAATGCACAAAACTAGGGCAAATGGTTTTACAAGGGTGTCAGAGACAGTAATGTGAGTGCTCACCTGTAAATGTTATAATGTTAACATGTAAATGTAACCATAAATGTTGTGACGTGAAGTTGATTTAAATATTAATGACACTTTCATATTACCTCAATAGAGTATCTGCAAACGTTTGGGAGGGAATCTAAGTTCTATACACAACAATGGGGTTAGTAACCACTTGCGAAGTCTGGGACAGAAAGTGTGCTGTAGGCAGAGCTATGCATGGATTGGCGTGTGGAAACCCAACACTGTAAGTAGCGCATCTTACATGCAATCACAAGTCAAAGGTCCTTGTTGAAGTCTCATACACACACACACACACACACACACACACACACACACACACACACCTACTATGAATTTATTTAGTAAATGAAAACCTGTTATACTGTATATAAAATTGTAACCTTAAAAATCTTATCTGACCCTTTTCCAGTGGTAAATACTGTGCTACATTACATGTATATGTAAGGAGGCAGAGTAACAGGACCAATGGCGTAGCTACCATAGGTGCAGGGAGTGCAGCTGCTCTGGGGCTCAAAGCTGAGAGGGGCCCACCTTCCCTGTTACTGTTACATTTTCTTTACCATTGGGTACATAGGTGCCCTTACAAACTTTTGACTTGGAGCCTACAATATATCCAGTTATGCCGCTGGTCCTGCTCATTGTAAGGTGATGTAAAATGAAATGTTCCATAATATGTACTGGGGGCTTCACTATGATATACCGATGGATGGGATGCTGGCTGTTAGTATACCGACAGCGGCATCCCATCCATCATAATACCGACAGCCCCCATTAAGCCTCCTAACCCTCATCTTTTCCCTACCCTAACCCTTCCCCCTAGGTGCTAACCCTAACCTCCCCTTCTTTGTACCTAACCCTAATTCTCTCTCCTGGGTCCCTAACCCTAACATTCCCGTGCGTGCACCCTAAGCCTAAACATAACTTCCCCCCCTGCCGCCGGACGGCAGCGCATCCTAGTGTCAGGATGATCTGGATGCCGGCTGTCAGTATTTTGATGCCGGCATCCCATTTGGTGCCGGTATATTGATGCCAGGGTTGTGTCCTCCCTCGGGATCCCGATGTCGGTATATCAACCGCCGGGATCCCGGTCGTCGGGAAGCTAACTGCTTCCCGTACTGGGGCACTGTAATGTGGCACAATATGAAGTGGAGGCACTATAGTGTGGTATAATATGAATTTGGGACACTCTAGTATGTCATAATGTGAATTGGGGATACTGTGTTGCATAATGTGTACTGGCAGACCTACATTGTGACATAATGTGATCTAGGGCACTGCTATGGGGCATAAAATTAACAACTGCTGCAGAGAGGTGTCTCTCTAGAAGCATTGGGACAGAGGCCCCTTTAAAATGTTGCTACAGGGCTCACAATGTTCTGGCTACGCCCCTGAACAGGACTCTTAGAGTAAGAAGACGACACACAGTCAGACAGTCCAAGAAATTACATTCTCATTCTGCAAACATCCTGCCAGGAGGTTGTGTTGGGAATTTAGGATGCGTTCAACATCCTGGCAGACGAGATGCCGGCGGCCATGTGACCAACGCCGGAATCCTGACACCACTCAGGAGACCAGCGCTGGATCAACGACTGACGACAAGGTGAGTATTGGAGTTCAGGTTTAGGGTTAGGGCCTGGGAGGAGGGTTAGGCACTAGTGGGGGTTAGGATTAGACAATAAGGTTGTGGCTAGCCATAGTCGACACCCCCGGAGGGTTAGGGTTAGGGCAGGGGACAGGGGAGGGTAAAAATACTTACCCCATCCGCTGTTGGGATCTTCAGTGCTGACTGCCGGTATTTAATATGTATTCTGGGAATTTACAATGCTAAGGGCACATAGCACTGGTTACATTTTGTAATGAATCACAATCACAAAGTAATGAATCACAAATCAGAAGACTGAACTTACACTGTGCTCCTCCTGCAAAAACTAAGCTTATTCCCCTTTTCCACCAAAATCTCGTGTCCGACACGGTATTTGGAATCCCTTTCACACTGTAGCTCCAACCAGGGCTATTCCTGGTCAGCACTGTTTACATTGCATGTGGTTGCAATCTCTCTCTTCAGCCGGCGCTTGGAGATGACATCATCTCCAAGAGCCGGGAACCCCAGATGTCCCCAGAATCCCAGACTAAGCCAGCAATCTGCAGCAGATGATGTCTGTCATAACTGTCACCAGGGAAATGAGCAGGGAGAGATTATAGCATCCTTTTAAGAAGTGGAGATGGTGTAAAAAACTTGAATGGTCCAAACCATATGAGGAGGATGTAATCTCCCCGTCACCAGTGACATCTGTCACAGACACCATTCCTTTTTTTTTTACCCAATCCCCATGCTGTAAATGGTTACCCGGTTACACTGCCCCTTAACCCGACTCTTTTCAGGGTCTAACCCTTGTAGCTCCCTGGGTTGGGTTTCTGGGTCACTGGACCCGGTTTTTTTTGGGAGCTATGTCCACTAAGCCACGTCCTCGGCAGTGGAATATGGGTATACGTTTTCTCTCTAACAGTAAGATGGACATACAATTCACACCTGTATTTGTATTGTCTGCTTTCTCTAACATGGATGTCCTTTTACTGTATCTCACTTCTCAGGTCTCCTAGCCATATTTAATTATTCAGAAAGTTGCAGGCTGAAACCTTGGCTGATAACCTGATGTCCAGAATAAAATGAATGGCTAATTCTTCCAAAGTCAACAAGTGCTCACTTCAAGACACCCTCCTCCAGCTTTTGTTAGAGCCACATGTAGTAAAACCTCTTTAAGTTTGTAGTCATTACGATGTCTTGACATTCAGTTGTGCCTCCTGGCTCCATCACATACTGTACTCTGTGTCATGCAAGAATCGTGTTCTAGTTTTTACGCACTTTTTACGGGAATAATCATTTACCTTGTATTTTTCTTGACCTTCCTCCGTCCTTTAGGGTTCAGGATACCGAAATCTGGATGGGAGCATATTGAACTATGCCAACTGGGCTTCCAATCAAGTCCAAAGCTATGGAACATGGTGCATTGCCCTCAATTTGTCTAGTAAGTTAAAGGAAGATTATAGGCATATGAAGTTATATAGGGAAAGGTAAACTTGCACAAGAGAGAAACAACACTTATAAAACATTGCCACCGAGCTGACAAATTAACCACTTGCCTGGCATGGTCACATCAGATGCGACCACACCAGCAAGTGCTTTATCTGACCTGGTCGCACAGGATGTGACCAGTCAGATAAACAGTGTTTGCAGCGGCAGGAAAGAGAAACTTCCCTCCGCTGCTGCTGTCAGAGGGACTGGAAGGTCCCTCTGCCTCCCTGCACCCTCCCCTCAGTGTTGCTGTGCTGCCGATCACTGCTGATCGGTCAGCACAGCAGGACCCCGCACCCAGTGGCTGCAGACAATGGCAGCCACTGAGAATGTGTAAAACAACCCTCCCAAGCCACCCCCAGCCACTCCCCTATGTACCTGGCAGCTGTCTTGGTGGTAAAAAGTAATGTCACAATGGTCACAATGTTACCGATGTGCCGATGTTACCTATCTTCCTGACCGCTGTTTTCCAATGTTTCAGAATTTATTTCTTTTTTTAACTAAATCCCCCTCAAAAAATTTTTTTACTAAAATCATTTTGGATAAGGTTACATTTATGTTCTTCACCTAATTCACTCAGGGACTGTGACAGAAGACGCATTTCCACTGGCACTGGCATCCATGTACTGTCAGAAATTCTGGGCAACCATAGACTTGATCTAATGTCCGATGGTGTGACTGATTTCCTCTCGATGGTATGGCTGTTTGCTCACAGCAGCAGATGAGATCTTCAGACGGCGAGCATCTCAGTAGACAGCCTATTCAGGTCCGGATTAATGCTGGGGGTGGTCCAGGGCAACGGAGGTTGTGGGAGCCCCTGGTATTAATATCATTGCCAAAGCTGATGACCCCACACCCATGTCAAACACACCCAGTCACCCCCCATCTTGCACAAGTACGGAGCACACGCACACCGGAGCAGGAGGTACTCACTCACAGAGCAATGCTGCAAGAGCGCACTGCATGAGGTTTACAGTCACTGTATCACAGGATCTTCCATCCCTGTCCCACGAGAATGACTGTGCACAAGCTCATCGATGGCCGCTGTTACTAAACAGCTGAGCTGCCAGGGAGAGACTCCGATTCCTTCAATTCAAAACACAGTGTGTGGAGGCTCCTGTCACCCCTCCCTTAATCTGAGCCTGTGGCAGTATCATAAAGTCTCAGTAGCGGCTGACACAAAAACATCCACCTCTAAATCAGGCCCAAAGTTACATACTTAAAAATATTTAATGGTGTAATGTACAGTATCATGAATTCTGCTTTGTGTAATTTGACCTTTTTTGGCATTTATATATGGCCTTTGGCATTTTATTATTTGTTGTTTTTCCTGACAGGGTTTGTGTTTTTTTTTTTTTTCATGGAACGGCTTTGACAATTACAATGAACCCAGTTAGAATTACAGTAGATGGATGACCATCTTTGAAATCACTTAAGCTGGGTACACACTGGCCAATACAGTATGTCAGCCATTCAATTAATTGTGGACGCATCAGCAAGTGTGTAACTCTGATCAGTGGCGGAACTAGCAAGCGGTCGGCCCAGGTGCGACAAAATGCTTTGCCCCCCCCCCCATCCCATCCAAGTCCACCCCCTCACCCCTGGAGAGGATCTGGTGAGGGGGACCTGCTCAGGGTTAGAGAAATGGATACCTAGCAACAGTGCCGTAACTAGACATTTTAGCACTGTGTGCAAGAAACGGCATCGGAGCCCCACCCCTGCATGCAAAACAGGGGCAGTGCGCGCCGTAGGCGCGCGCAAAAATACATAGTGGCGTGGCTTAGTGGGGAAGGGGTGTGGCCACAAAATAATACCAATTCATAAAACGGTGCACAGGAGTCTCCATTATTCAAATTATGCTGCACAGTAGCATCACTACACCAGGTAGAGACCCTTTTACACCTTACGGCGGACAGATTCCTCTTTTTACACATTACAGCAGACAGCGTCCCCTTTTTACACAATACGGCAGACAGCGTCCCCCTTTTTACACAATACGGCAGACAGCGTCCCCCTTTTTACACATAGCGGCAGACAGCGTCTTCCTTTTTACACATAACGGCAGACAGCGTGCCGTTGTTACACATAGCGGCAGACAGCGTCCCCCTTTTTACACATAACGGCAGACAGCGTGCCCTTATTAAACATAGCGGCTGACAGCGTACACTTTTTACACATAACTGCAGACAGCGTGCCCTTTTTACACATAACGGCAGACAGCGTCCCCTTTTTACACATTGCGGCAGACAGCGTGCCCTTGTTACACATTACGGCAGACAGCATCCCCCTTTTTACACATTACGGCAGGCAGATTCCCCCTTTTTACACATTGCGGCAGACAGCGTCCCCTTTTTACACATCACGGCAGACAGATTCCCCCTTTTTACACATCACGTCAAGCAGATTCCCCCTTTTTACACATCACGTCAGGCAGATTCCCCCTTTTTACACATTGCGGCAAAGATTCCCCCTTTTTACACATTACGGCAAGCAGATTCCCCCTTTTTTTACACATTGCGGCAAGCAGATTCCCTCTTTTTACACATTACGGCAGGCAGATTCCCCCTTTTTACACATTGCGGCAAAGATTCCCCCTTTTTACACATTACGGCAGGCAGATTCCCCCTTTTTACACATTGCGGCAGGCAGATTCCCCCTTTTTACACATTGCGTCAGGCAGATTCCCCCTTTTTACACATTGCGGCAAGCAGATTCCCCCTTTTTACACATTGCGGCAGGCAGATTCCCCCTTTTTACACATTGCGGCAGGCAGATTCCCCCTTTTTACACATTGCGGCAGACAGTCCCCCTTTTTGTACATGGAAAGAAAGACAGAAAAAAAAGAAAGAAAGAGAGAAAGAAAGAAAGAAAGAATTATACTTACCCTCTCAGCTGGCTCAGGCTCCTCGGCGCAGGTTCTGGTCACGATTCCCGGGCAGGAGAGAAGGAGGAGGAGGGAGGTGGAGGAGGGAGCTGCAGCAGCGCTGTGTTATTGCTGGAGGCGCTGCTGCTGCTTCCCCTCTGCTTCACTATAGGCTGTTCTCGGAAGACAGCCTATAGTGAAGCAGAGGGACGGCAGCAGCAGCGCCTCAACCAGTAGTAAAGCGCTGCTGCGGCTCCCTCCTCCACCTCCCTCCTCCTCCTTCTCCTCCGTACCGCTGCTCTCCTCTCCTCTCTGTCCGGGCGGCTGTGTGCTGCGGGCAGCACACAGCGGCAAGTAATGAGTCAGTTTGACTCATTACATGCTTTGGGCCCCTGGACAGTGGCGGGCCCCTGTGCAACGCACTGGTTGCACTGGCGGTAGTTCCGCCTCTGACTCTGATATGTCTGTGTACAACGTTGTTCACAGACATAATGTGTCGACCCTGCAGCACAGCCGAGGGTCAAAATATCTGCTGATATATCGGTGCATCTGGCTGTGTGTCAAACGCTTGTTGCAGAGGTAGTCGACGAGTGACGTTAAAATTGAGCGGGCACATGTAAAGACCTGCCCAGTTGTGACGTCAGACACAACACATTGGGCTTCCGGTTGGTAAATGTGTATGCACTTACCGATCATCAAAAAGGTCAGTAGAATAGCCGGGTGGTCAGTCGGCCTAGTGTGTACCCAGCATTAGGAACCTGTTGCCATATCTTCCAACATGACCCATTCCATTAGGTACAAAATGTTCTGTTCCTGAATTTCCTTGCCAGTGGCAGTTACAGAGGTAAGGCTGCAGCACAGTTCAAAATGCAAATAGGGGAGCCACACTAACTGCCAATAAGTCAATATTTGGCAGTTTGGGGTGGCAGTTGGTGTGGCTCCCCTATCTGATTTTTGGACTATGCTGAAGCCCCACCTCTGGAAAGGAAGTCCAGGAACAGAGCATTTTGTACCTAATGGAATGGGTCATGTTGGAGGGTATGTGTTGTATGTGTACACAATCTGCGCTGATACTAACACTCCTCTCTTTTCTCTGACGTCCTAGTGGATGCAGGGAACTCCGTAAGGACCATGGGGAATAGACGGGCTCCGCAGGAGACTGGGCACTCTGAAAGAAAGATTAGGTACTATCTGGTGTGCACTGGCTCCTCCCTCTATGCCCCCCCTCCAGACCTCAGTTAGATTTCTGTGCCCGGCCGAGCTGGATGCACACTAGGGGCTCTCCTGAGCTCCTAGAAAGAAAGTTTATTTTAGGTTTTTTATTTTACAGTGAGACCTGCTGGCAACAGGCTCACTGCAACGAGGGACTAAGGGGAGAAGAAGCGAACCTACCTGCTTGCAGCTAGCTTGGGCTTCTTAGGCTACTGGACACCATTAGCTCCAGAGGGATCGACCGCAGGACCCGTCCTTGGTGTTCGTTCCCGGAGCCGCGCCGCCGTCCCCCTTACAGAGCCAGAAGCATGAAGATGGTCCGGAAAATCGGCGGCAGAAGACTTCAGTCTTCACCAAGGTAGCGCATAGCACTGCAGCTGTGCGCCATTGCTCCTCATACACACTTCACACTCCGGTCACTGAGGGTGCAGGGCGCTGGGGGGGGGGGCGCCCTGAGCAGCAATAAAAACACCGTGGCTGGCAAAATAATCACAATATATAGCCCCAGAGGCTATATATGTGATAATTACCCCTGCCAGAATCCATAAAAAAGCGGGAGAAAAGTCAGCCGAAAAAGGGGCGGAGCTATCTCCCTCAGCACACTGGCGCCATTTCTCCCTCACAGTTCCGCTGGAAGGAAGCTCCCTGGCTCTCCCCTGCAGTCTGCACTACAGAAAGGGTAAAAAAGAGAGGGGGGGGGGGCACTAAATTTAGGCGCAGTATAACTTATAGCAGCTATAAGGGGACATAATTCAGTTAGTCCCTGCATTATATAGCGCTCTGGTGTGTGCTGGCATACTCTCTCTCTGTCTCCCCAAAGGGCTTTTGTGGGGTCCTGTCTCCTGTTAAGAGCATTCCCTGTGTGTGTGCGGTGTGTCGGTACGACTGTGTCAACATGTTTGATGAGGAGGCTTATGTGGAGGCAGAGCAGATGCCTATAAATGTGATGTCACCCCCTGCGGGGCAGACACCTGAGTGGATGGACTTATGGAAGGAATTACGTGCAAGTGTCGACTCCTTACATAAAAAATTTGACGACATGCCAAATGCGGGACAGCCGGCTTCTCAGTTCGTGCCTGCCCAGACGACTCAAAGGCCATCAGGGTCTCTAAAGCGCCCACTACCTCAGATGGCAGACACAGATGTCAACACGGATACTGATACCAGTGTCGACGACGAAGAGTCAAATTTAATGTCCACTAGGGCCATTCGTTGCATGATTGAGGCAATGAAAGAGGTATTACACATTTCTGATATAAACCCAGGTACCTCAAAAAAGGGTATTATGTTTGGGGAGAAAAAACTACCAATAGTTTTTCCCCCATCTGAAGAATTAAATGAAGTGTGTGAAGAAGCGTGGGCTTTCCCCGATAAAAAATTGGTAATTTCTAAAAAGTTACTAATGGCGTTCCCTTTCTCGCCAGAGGATAGGTCACATTGGGAAACTCCCCCTAGGGTGGATAAAGCGCTCACACGTTTGTCAAAAAAGGTGGCACTACCGTCTCCGGATACGGCCACCCTAAAGGAACCTGCTGATAGAAAGCAGGAGGCTATCCTGAAGTCTATATATACACACACAGGTGTTATACTGAGACCAGCTATTGCTTCAGCATGGATGTGCAGTGCTGCTGCTGCATGGTCAGATTCCCTGTCGGAAAATATTGACACCCTAGACAGGGACACTATATTGCTAACCGTAGAGCATATAAAAGACTCAGTCTTATACATGAGAGATGCACAGAGGGAGATTTGCCGGCTGGCATCTAGAATAAGTGCATTGTCCATTTCTGCTAGGAGAGGCTTATGGACTCGGCAGTGGACAGGGGATGCAGATTCAAAAAGGCACATGGAAGTTTTGCCTTATAAGGGTGAGGAGTTGTTCAGGGATGGTCTCTCAGACCTAGTTTCCACAGCAACAGCTGGGAAGTCAGCATTTTTGCCCCATGTCCCCTCACAGCCTAAGAAAGCGCCGTATTATCAGGTACAGTCCTTTCGACCCCAGAAAAACAGGCGGGGAAAAGGCGGGTCCTTTCTGTCTAGAGGCAGAGGTAGAGGGAAAAAGCTGCAACAAACAGCAGGTTCCCAGGAACAAAAGTCCTCCCCCGCTTCTTCCAAGTCCGCCGCATGACGGTGGGGCTCCACAGGCAGAGCCAGGTACGGTGGGGGGCCGCCTCAAAAATTTCAGCGATCAGTGGGTTCGCTCACAGGTGGATCCCTGGATCCTTCAAGTAGTATCTCAGGGGTACAGTGCAAAAGGTGAAGAAATTAGTATTAATTGCTTAATACAAGTTCTGGCGCTGAGACTTGTGCTGGTTCTCTAAGCTGCTACCATGGTGAGAGACAGTCAATCTCTCATAAAACTGATGATAACACAAAGAAAAAAGATATGATAGCGCTAACAAGTTATCTAAACACAGGTGTTTTTTCATAAAATGAATCACATTTATTTAATAATACTCAACATGTAATCATAAATAGTTTTACACATATAAAACCATATATTTAAAAGCCTCTCCCTGTATTAATTTTCCACGTCCATGGATGAAATATGTCCAGAAGGACAACGGCTGTCAAGGTATCCTGAAGGTGGCTTTGAGTTGTCAAGGTGAAGACTGGTCTTCTAACGCGTTTCGCTGGCGTCTTGGCAGCTTTATCAAAGGTGCTTATACTGGGCTCGTATGGCTCTTATATAAGGATATCAATTATCCATATCAGAGACACCTGTTAACATTTTGTTATATTCATAATCACAAAATAATCATATATATACATCTGTAGTAGCAGCAAGGCAAACAACTTTCAATGGTATCAATCTACCTAAAAAACGAGGTGGATAAAGTGTTTAAAAAGCAATTTTTACTAACTGTCCATGGACGTGGAAAATTAATACAGGGAGAACCACCAAACATCTGTGTCGGAACGGAGACAAGCCTCTGGACCCTCGCTAGGTGGGATACCCGGCTAATCCACAAAAGTATTGGTAACTATACCATAAGATTGGACACGTCTGCAAATCAGTATCAAGGATCCTGTTGATATTGTGACCGGTCACAGGGACTTTATTAATATAAATGGGTGTGCTTGACTTACATCAATTGTCGTTGGCTAGAGACTGGCTATAAGAGGCTTTTAAATATATGGTTTTATATGTGTAAAACTATTTATGATTACATGTTGAGTATTATTAAATAAATGTGATTCATTTTATGAAAAAACACCTGTGTTTAGATAACTTGTTAGCGCTATCATATCTTTTTTCTTTGTGTTATCTCAGGGGTACAAGCTGGAATTCGAGGCGTCTCCCCCCCGCCGTTTCCTCAAATCTGCCTTGCCGACAACTCCCTCGGGCAGGGAGGCTGTGCTAGAGGCAATTCACAAGCTGTATTCCCAGCAGGTGATAGTCAAGGTGCCCCTACTTCAACAAGGACGGGGTTACTATTCCACACTGTTTGTGGTACCGAAACCGGACGGTTCGGTGAGACCCATTTTAAATTTGAAATCCTTGAACACATACATAAAAAGATTCAAGTTCAAGATGGAATCGCTCAGGGCGGTTATTGCAAGCCTGGACGAGGGGGATTACATGGTATCCCTGGACATCAAGGATGCTTACCTGCATGTCCCCATTTACCTTCCTCACCAGGAGTACCTCAGATTTGTGGTACAGGATTGCCATTACCAATTCCAGACACTGCCGTTTGGACTGTCCACGGCACCGAGGGTGTTTACCAAGGTAATGGCAGAAATGATGATACTCCTTCGAAAAAAGGGAGTTTTAATTATCCCGTACTTGGACGATCTCCTTATAAAGGCGAGGTCCAAGGAGCAGTTGTTGGTCGGAGTAGCACTATCTCGGGAAGTGCTACAACAGCACGGCTGGATTCTAAACATTCCAAAGTCACAGCTGGTTCCTTACACACGCCTACTGTTCCTGGGGATGGTTCTGGACACAGAACAGAAAAAAGTGTTTCTCCCGCAAGAGAAAGCCAAGGAGCTGTCATCTCTAGTCAGAGACCTCCTGAAACCAAAACAGGTATCGGTGCATCACTGCACACGAGTCCTGGGAAAAATGGTGGCTTCATACGAAGCAATTCCATTCGGCTGGTTCCATGCAAGGACCTTCCAGTGGGACCTCTTGGACAAGTGGTCGGGATCGCATCTTCAGATGCATCGACTGATAACCCTGTCTCCAAGGACCAGGGTGTCTCTGCTGTGGTGGCTGCAGAGTGCTCATCTTCTAGAGGGCCGCAGATTCGGCATACAGGACTGGGTCCTGGTGACCACGGATGCCAGCCTTCGAGGCTGGGGGGCAGTCACACAGGGAAGAAATTTCCAAGGACTTTGGTCAAGTCAGGAGTCGTCCCTACACATAAATATTCTGGAACTGAGGGCCATTTACAATGCCCTAAGTCAGGCAAGGCCCCTGCTTCAAAACCAGCTGGTACTGATCCAATCAGACAACATCACGGCAGTCGCCCATGTAAACCGACAGGGCGGCACAAGAAGCAGGATGGCGACGGCAGAAGCCACAAGGATTCTCCGATGGGCGGAAAATCACGTCATAGCACTGTCAGCAGTGTTCATTCCGGGAGTGGACAACTGGGAAGCAGACTTCCTCAGCAGACACGACCTACACCCGGGAGAATGGGGACTTCATCCAGAAGTCTTCAAACTGTTGGTACACCGTTGGGAAAGGCCACAGGTGGACATGATGGCGTCCCGCCTCAACAAAAAACTAAAGAGATATTGCGCCAGGTCAAGGGACCCTCAGGCGATAGCTGTGGACGCTCTGGTGACACCGTGGGTGTACCAGTCGGTTTATGTGTTCCCTCCTCTGCCTCTCATACCAAAGGTACTGAGAATAATAAGAAGACGAGGAGTAAGAACGATACTCGTGGTTCCGGATTGGCCAAGAAGAGCTTGGTACCCAGAACTTCAAGAAATGATATCAGAGGACCCATGGCCTCTACCGCTCAGACAGGATCTGCTACAGCAGGGGCCCTGTCTGTTCCAAGACTTACCGCGGCTGCGTTTGACGGCATGGTGGTTGAATTCCGGATCCTAAAGGAAAAGGGCATTCCGGAGGAAGTCATTCCTACGCTGATAAAAGCCAGGAAAGAAGTAACCGCAAACCATTATCACCGTATTTGGCGAAAATATGTTGCGTGGTGTGAGGCCAGGAAGGCCCCTACAGAGGAATTTCAGCTGGGTCGTTTTCTGCACTTCCTACAGTCGGGAGTGACTATAGGCCTAAAATTGGGTTCCATTAAGGTCCAGATTTCGGCTCTGTCGATTTTCTTCCAGAAAGAACTGGCTTCAATGCCTGAAGTTCAGACATTTGTAAAGGGAGTGCTACATATTCAGCCCCCTTTTGTGCCTCCTGTGGCACCTTGGGATCTCAACGTGGTGTTGAGTTTCCTGAAATCACATTGGTTTGAGCCACTTAAAACTGTGGATCTGAAATATCTCACGTGGAAAGTGGTCATGTTATTGGCCTTGGCTTCGGCCAGGCGTGTGTCAGAATTGGCGGCTTTGTCATGTAAAAGCCCTTATCTGATTTTCCATATGGATAGGGCAGAATTGAGGACTTGTCCCCAGTTTCTCCCTAAGGTGGTATCAGCTTTTCACTTGAACCAACCTATTGTAGTTCCTGCGGCTACCAGGGACTTGGAAGATTCCAAGTTACTGGACGTAGTCAGGGCCTTGAAAATTTATGTTTCCAGGACGGCTGGAGTCAGGAAAACTGACTCGCTTTTTATCCTGTATGCACCCAACAAAATAGGTGCTCCTGCTTCTAAGCAGACTATTGCTCGCTGGATTTGTAGCACAATTCAGCTGGCGCATTCTGCGGCTGGATTGCCGCATCCTAAATCAGTAAAAGCCCATTCTATTAGGAAAGTGGGCTCTTCTTGGGCGGCTGCCCGAGGGGTCTCGGCTTTACAACTTTGCCGAGCTGCAACTTGGTCAGGGGCAAACACGTTTGCAAAATTCTACAAATTTGATACCCTGGCTGAGGAGGACCTTGAGTTCTCTCATTCGGTGCTGCAGAGTCATCCGCACTCTCCCGCCCGTTTGGGAGCTTTGGTATAATCCCCATGGTCCTTACGGAGTTCCCAGCATCCACTAGGACGTCAGAGAAAATAAGATTTTACTCACCGGTAAATCTATTTCTCGTAGTCCGTAGTGGATGCTGGGCGCCCATCCCAAGTGCGGATTGTCTGCAATACTTGTATATAGTTATTGCCTAACTAAAGGGTTATTGTTGAGCCATCTGTTGAGAGGCTCTGTTATATTTCATACTGTTAACTGGGTATAGTATCACGAGTTATACGGTGTGATTGGTGTGGCTGGTATGAGTCTTACCCTGGATTCAAAATCCTTCCTTATTGTGTCAGCTCTTCCGGGCACAGTATCCTAACTGAGGTCTGGAGGAGGGGCATAGAGGGAGGAGCCAGTGCACACCAGATAGTACCTAATCTTTCTTTTAGAGTGCTCAGTCTCCTGCGGAGCCCGTCTATTCCCCATGGTCCTTACGGAGTTCCCAGCATCCACTACGGACTACGAGAAATAGATTTACCGGTGAGTAAAATCTTATTATTTTGTTCTGCCAGCCGGCCAGTGGTACTCTGCCAACTGCAACATTCAACTGCTCTTCATCTGCACTGTCTGAGAGTCAGACGAATCCCTGGGGTCATAGCCATGGCACGCTGCACCAATTAAAGTGATGTCCTTTTAAACATTGACGCACTGTGAACAAGTTTGTTAACAGCAATAAATAAATCACAATGCAGTTAAAATTATGGTGGCTTGCAGTGCCGTAACTAGGTGTGTGCACTGTGTGCCTAGCACACAGCGCACTTCTGATAAGAGCGCATCATGCGACTTGCCCCCGATTGGCCGCCCTGACCTGGTAGCGTGGCAGTGAAGGACTAAGCAGGGTGCTGCTTCATTCCAATACAAAGTGTTCCGGACCACCTCTTCCGACAGCCCTGGTGGTCTAGTGTTATACGCGGCTCTAGCCGCTGGTCCTATCTGACCGTGACTGTCGGCTGCAGCCACGGTCACGTGATCTGTCCACAGCGGGTCCGGATTTACAGCCTGCTCGGCCATTGAGCAGGAGAAGATCTGGTCCTGCAAAGAGCTTGGAGCCGGAGTTGGGGGTGGACGGAGAGGCGGCTGCTGCTGTGAGCTGCTCCGCTGCAGGGAGTGAGCTCCTCATTCAGACACTGGGGTGCAGTGCATTTCTCTCACTGGTGAGCTAGGTGTCTGCTCCATCTTCCAAGGTAATGCCCCCCCATGTCATTCCATGATTCAGTGGTGCTGCAGAGTGCCACCTCCTGTAGACTATGGGAGCCCCACAGCCTACCTCTGTAATGCACTGCATCGGTTGCTCATAGCCAGCAGCATCAGACCACATCCAGGCTCCAGCTACACCGCTGGACACATATGCCCCTCACTGTAATTGTTCGTTTTTTTTAAAAGTGCCAAAAAACAATAGGGGGGAGCACATGCTGCGGTTCAGTGTCGTAACTAGGTGGGCAGATGGTGCTTCGCATATAGCGCAGTTGCGCTGTGGGCGCACCATCCACATCCACCACCACTGGCAGCCACCAAATGCCTCGCTCCATGCTATAATATATAATAGCGCTGCGTTCGGCTCCATCTATGCCAGACGCATCGCTGCTAATTCATTATAGCCTGCAGTGCTGTCTGTGTTGCCGTTTGCTCCGTCCGCTAACCCCCTCTCCTCGACTCCAGCAGCAGTACAAGTCAGGGCAGTGCAGGCCGGGGACGTGTCTCCTCGCGGAAGGAAGCCACACCTGGGATGCCGGGAGCCAGTTGAACGAAGCTGAACAGACTGGCTGCAGCAACTGCGCCGGGTCTGTACCGCCGTAACTCGCTCATGGACATCCTCCGCCGCTGCCATGATCGCCCGCACTCCCAGGAAGAGGACGTCGACGGGTGAGTGCACGTCTCACTGCCTACTTAATGTGTAAAAAAAGGGGATGCTGTCTGCCGTAATGTGTAAAAAGGGGTCGCTGTCTGCCGTAATGTGTAAAAAGGGTCGCTGTCTGCCGTAATGTGTAAAAAGGGGACGCTGTCTGCCGTAATGTGTAAAAGGGGGACTGTCTGCCGTAATGTGTAAAAAGGGGGACTGTCGGGGCGTGGCTTCGGCGGACATTGAGTAGCACACAGACTGTGTGGCTCTCCAGCTTTATCATCCGACTTCTACATCCTGTGTCCCCCCTTGGGTCTGCAGATTGCCCCAGTGCAGATGTGAGGCTGTGGAGGGACCTCTCTGTTCATTTGGGAGCCGCGGGCTGCTCTCCCGCTGTGGCCGGACTGTTTCTCTGCTCGGGGCGCCGGAGCCTGCTACACCACGTGGGACGCTGCTCTCCCGTCCTCCCGCGCTGCCGCTGCCGCTGCCGCTCTAAGCGCTGCCCGTGCCCGCTCCTGCTGCCGCCGCTGTGTAGAGCCAAGACGCCGGGGGCCCTGTTAAGAGCTCTGCTTGTGCCCAGAGGAGAGGCTGATAAATCCTCTGCTACGGTGCTGCCGCGGGTCCTGCCGCCGATCCCTTGATTTACCGCTGAGACTCCTGCTCCCTTGCCTGTCTCTTGGGGAACCACTTACACCATTGGGGGGAACAGGGTGCACCTTGGGGGACCTGTGGGAGAGCTTCCCTGCCTCCAGACCTGGGATAACAGTGTATGCTGGCTGCGTGTGGCTCCTCTGCGGGGTTGCCATATTACCCTAGCACACTGTGCAGCTTGCTTTACACGCTCTCTTCTGGTGACCCTCTGCAATTGTTATTGTGTGTAGCATCTGGATGATCTGCAGCTAGACGGAGTTGATACATCTCCATAGGCAGCCTCTGGACAGTACTGATATACTACGTGTCCATAGGGTAGCAGCTGGACATTTTGATATACCATACTATATATTTTCACCCATAGCAGCTGGACGACTGATATACTATACTCCCCTACTCTCTGCCATCGGCTTGGCTATAATGGTCAAACCTCATCAATCTGCCGCTGCTGCGGCAAAGCTAGAGAAATTTGCTAGAAATCCTCCGACACGTTCCCAGCCGGGAGGGGGGGTACAGTCGACTTCATCGCCACCCTCTCCGTCAACTAGCTCCTCGTCGGTGGAGGCTACAGATACCGCTTTGCAGAAGGTGCTGGATGCGGTTACGGCCAGCGAAGCCCGCTTAGCCGACAGGATCGGTCAGGTCCAGGCGGACTTATCCATTATACACCAAGACCTTCAGCGGGTGCGAGAGAGGGTTGGTGAGGTTGAGACACGCATATCCACACTGGAGGACACGGTTACGCCACTTGGTAGACGTACTTCTGCTCTGGAGTCACAGATGTCGGAGGTACATAGAAAGATGACGGATATGGAGGGAAGATTGCGACGGAACAATGTCCGCTTTGTTGGTCTCCCTGAGAAAGAGGAGGGTGCCTCCCCCGAGAAATTTCTTGAGAAATGGCTGCTGGATGAATTCGGAGTGGAGGAGTTCACCTCACATTTTGCGGTGGAGCGCGCTCACAGAGTCCCGATGCGCCCTTTGCCTCCGGGGGCACCCCCCCGTACGTTTATTGCCAAGCTACTTCACTACCGGGATAGGGACGTGATTCTGAAACTGGCCCGTACTAAGGGCCCCCTCAAGTGGAACGGCTCTCCGATCTCAGTCTTTCCAGATTTTGCTATTGACGTTCAGAAGGATAGAGCTCAGTTTGTCCCTGTGAAACGCAGGCTGCGTGAACTGAACCTCCCCTATGCTATGCTCTTCCCGTCTAAACTGCGGGTAGTCTCTGATGGAGAAACTAAATTCTTCACGTCTCCCCGTGAGGCGTCGGTGTGGTTGGACAGACGCTTTCCGGCACGGCGGGCACTGGCCGCTGACTGAACTCATGCATACAGTTTCTCTATTTGCAAGTATACTGTTTATTTACTGCCTGTGGTGTTTCGTGGGAGGGAGGTGCTAACACTATTGGCGGGGAGATTACTGGGTTATTATTAGGAGATAATATTCTGTTTTTCATAGGATGTTGCGGTGCTCATCTCTATCCATATATCTGCCCCCTGTTGCCTTTGGGTAATATCCTGGTTTAGTTCTCTATACTAGTTTCGGGACTGCCTGCATATATCTGTCTCGCTGTATGGTCCCAAATAGTTATGTCAATGGGGTTGTTTTGGCGGCCCTGAGGGGGGACTTGAGTTTAGCTGGAAGCTTCTCATGTCTTGAAATCACTAAATTCTTGGCCCCCTTTTTGGTTTCTTTTGGCCTGGTAAAATGTGTTATTGTTATTAAGTTTTGCCTTAGTTGTTAGGGTTTGTTGTTTTAGAGGGTTGGTCGTTCGGGAATCAGGTATGCTGCAAGTTCTTAGTGGTATACGGGGTGGGGGTTCTGTTAGGAAATTATTGTTTTGTTTTTATTTTCTGATGTGCAATGTGCTTGTCTCTAGTGTGCTTCTGTTGCAGCTAATCGGGGGTATGGTTTGCTGGGAATGTGCTGGGGGTGGCTGGTCGCGGGTCATCTGCTTTATTATTGCGCTGCTTTGTTATGGCTTTGGTTAAGTTTCTGTCCTGGAATGTGAGGGGGATCAATGACAAAATTAAGCGTTCCCTGGTACTCAGACAGGTCAAACAGTACGCATCGGATGTGGTTTGTTTGATGGAGACCCACTTGGTGGGTACAAGGATCATGTCTCTTAAAAAGCCGTGGGTGGGGTGGGCTTTCCACTCCATGCACACCGCAGCGTCCCGGGGAGTGTCGATCTTGATTAAAAAGTCTGTGCCTTTCATGCTTGATAGTGTACAAACAGATCAATGGGGGAGGTATGTGTTTTTAAAATGTAAAATTAACTCTGTTCCCTTGCTGTTGCTGGCTGTATATGTACCACCTCCATATTCGTCTGACGTACTCAAAAGGGCATCTATTTTTATGGCTGCGTCCCCGGGGGTGGCTACCATATGTATGGGTGACTTTAACAATGTTTTACATCATGAATTGGATAGGTTGTCTACTGCATTCTTCAACCCACAGCCGAAACGGTCCTTATTTGCAGATACTGTCTCTGAGCTGGGCTTGGTCGATCCCTGGAGATTGAAATATCCTGACCTGAGGCAGTATTCCTGTTTCTCACACTCCCACGCTTCCTTCTCTAGGATAGACCTGGCCCTCCTCTCTCGGGAGCTCCTGCCTATGATTCAAAATGTTAGATATGAGACTAGGGGTATTTCGGATCACTCCCCTGTATCGGTTCATGTTGACTTGAGTTGTCAGAGAGGCCAGGCAGTATGGAAGCTTAACCCTTTCTGGCTCACGCATATGGGTGAGGGATCCGAATTGGAGGTTAGCTGGTTGGAATTCTTTGATTCTCATGCAGATATTACCGATATCTCCTTATTGTGGGATACCTTTAAAGCCTTCCTGAGAGGGACCTTGATCAAAAGAGTGGGTAGTCTTAAATCCTCTTTTAGGGAACGGGAAGCTAACCTGGAGGCTTGTGTCATCGCTTCTGAGATGGTATACATACAGGATGGCTTAGACAGCTCTAAATTAGACTGGCTCCATGCTCAGAAAGAATGGAAGGAGTATCTATGGGGGAAAACCCAGCATAGGCTTCTATTCTCCTCCCATGTTCAATACGCTACAAGGGATAGACCGGGCTCATATTTGGCTAATCTTGCCAGGGGGGACCGTTCCTCTCGTACGGTGGTGGAGATTGTGAATTCGGCTGGGATAGTGTTGGATCGCACTCCCCAAATTGTCACGGAATTTGTATCTTACTATCAAGAGCTCTATAGCTCCAAACTCACATGTTCCCCGTTAGAATTGTGTGACTATTTAGATCGAATCCAGTTGCCCTGTATTACTAGTGAGGCTAGAGCTCTTCTAGATGCTCCCATATCAGTGGAAGAGATAGAGGCAGCAATCACCGCATCTCCGGATGGTAAGGCCTGTGGCCTAGATGGTATTCCATCCGAACTGTATAAGAAACATGCAAAATTTTTCGCCCCTCAGTTGCTTCATTTATTTAATACTATATTTACTCAAAATGCGCTTCCCCCTTCTATGGCGGAGGCATTCATTATAGTGATTCCCAAGCCGGATAAGGACCCCAAGAGAGTTGAATCATATCGTCCTATCTCTCTGCTACCCACAGATGTTAAAATCCTAGCCAAGGTCCTGGCTTCCAGACTTAATCAGGTTATAACCCAAATTATTCACCCGGACCAAACAGGCTTTATGCCTGGTAAGTCCACTGCTGTTAATTTAAGGCGCTTGTTTACTCACTTTCAGGTTTCTCGTGGGGAGGCCTGCTCTTCTGTTGTAGCCTCTTTGGATGCCGCAAAGGCCTTCGATTCGGTGGAGTGGACCTTCCTGTGGGAAACCATGAGTAGATTTGGCATGGGCCCTAATTTTATTAAATATGTTAAACTACTTTACTCACTGCCCATGGCCAGGGTCTCCGTGAATGGATACGTATCACACTCCTTCCCCTTGTCCAGGGGAACGAGGCAAGGCTGCCCTCTGTCCCCTACCTTGTTTGCCGTAGCTATTGAGCCATTGGCCTGTTTGATTAGAGGCAGTAAAGATATTCTTGGTATTAGGGTGGGCGCAAGAGAAGATAGAATAGCATTGTATGCGGATGATCTTTTGTTATTTATTGATGATTATGTCTCCTCTATGCCTATAATTCTGGATATGATTAATACTTATGGACACTTCTCCGGGCTCACTATAAACTGGGACAAATCGAATATCACTCCACTTAAGGGTCCGATGCCGGTTTCCCCACTGATTCATATCCCGCTTAAATGGGTAGATTCTTTCAAGTATCTGGGGATATGGGTATCGAATGACCCTTGTACTTATGTCTCTCTTAATATTACACCGCAGACTGTCTATCTGCGTTCGAAAGTCAAGGTCTGGGGGAATTTACCTCTAACTATAACTGGTAGGGTCAACCTGGTGAAAATGGTGTATCTACCTAAGCTCCTTTATGTTCTTCAGCAGTCACCTATATATATTGGCTTGAAAATATTCAGGCAAATTGATAGCTTGTTGTCTTCCTTGATCTGGGCCGGCAGAAGAGCACGTTTGAAGCTTGACACCTTGTCTAGACCAAGATCGGCAGGGGGCTTGGCCCTCCCTATTTTTAAATTTTACTACTACGCTGCGCAACTAGCGCATATCTGGGAATGGGTGACTAACTCCGATAGTCTCACTATGCACTCGCAAATGCTCTTGCAGGAGTATCCTGATGGCACGCCGTTACAGCTGCTACTCTGTGGGAATATTAAATTATCTAAGGTCCCCGTAATAAAACAAGCCACTCTTGTATGGAAGCAAGTACATGCTATCTTGAAGGGCCAAGGTATAGACCCGGACACGCCATTAGATAATGTCCTTAGTTTCCCAGAATTAGCCTCGCTCCAAACCGGGGCAGTATGGGGGAAGTGGGGGGTAACATCCCTGGGGCATTTGTATAATGGCGATATATTAAAATCTTTCCAGCAGCTCCAACAGGACTTTAATGTGCCCTCTCCATATTTCTATCGGTATTTGCAACTGAGACATGCGATTAATGCACAGTTTTCTAATGCCCCTCCGATGATTCTAGACTCCCCAATTAAATCACTTCTACAAACTCTGGGGGGCGGCCATTTGGTTTCCAGTATATATACGAGTATGCTTCAGTCCCACTATTCTGACCCGCTGTCTTCCCTTAGGAATAAATGGGAAGCTGACCTGGGACCAATTTCGGACGAGATATGGGAGGGAGCTTTATGCTCTCCATGATTATCTACCACCACCACTAGATATCAGCAAATCCAACTGTTTATTGTGCACAGAGTGTATATGACGCCGGTGAGATTGGCCCGCATAGGCGGTACCCACTCTGCTGGATGTCCTAAGTGTGGCGGTTTGGGTGCTGATTTTTGGCACATTATTTGGCTTTGCCCTAAGATAGCAGTATTCTGGTCTGGTATTATTAATGTCATAGTGTCGACTGGAATTCCATCGGTTGTGTGTACCCCGGCGGTGTGTGTGTTGTCGGCCTTGGAGGAAGACGCCTTGGATGCTCCTAGCAAACGATACCTGATCAATCTGTGTACTCTAGCTAAGGTGTGTGTTGCTAGACTATGGTTGGCTAAGGATGCTCCTACTGTACAGTCTTGGGTTTCGCTTGTTAATACAACGGCCGCTCATGAGAAGTACGTATACATGGCCAGGAAGGCGGGGAAGAAGTATTATGACTTGTGGGGCAGATGGCTCAGCTCTCCTGACTTGACGAACCATAGTGACTGACACTCTCCACTGTGTGTCTAATACTGGGGTGTGATGGGGGGATAGGCCACGCTTCGTGGAGTACGTGTGGAGTTATGCGAGGGGGGTCTACATTAGCAATGGGACTGTCCCTCTCGTGCGTCGCCCCCTGGGACCCGCGGCCTGCCACCCATTTGCCCGTACTGCCGTTAGTGATGTATAATTACAATTAGCGGGTTGGCTGTCTGGAAGTATTTGAATGTTGTATCTGATTAAGTTGATTTGACATGTCATCTTTCCTGATTTACACAGGTATATTTGAGAGATAAGCCTGCACATTTTATTTACTTGTTATGATTGTAATGCTGTAATGTTGTGAATTGGGAATCTGCGTATTCCCTTGTTTTGCATATATTCCCTTTTTTTTCTTTTTCTCTCTCTCTTTCTTTTGTTGTTTAGTGGTTTTGTCTTGTTTAAACTGCAAATGTAAAATCAATAAAAAATTATTGAATTAAAAAAAAAAGGGGGACTGTCTGCCGTAATGTATAAAAAAAAGGGGACGCTGTTTGCCGTAATGTCTAAAAAGGGGACGCTGTCTGCTGTAATGTGTAAAAACGGGACGCTGTCTGCCGTAATGTGTAAAAAGGAGACGCTGTCTGCCGTAATGTGTAAAAAGGGGAATGTTTAAAAGGGGCTCTGCCTGGTGTAGTGGCACTACTGTGCGGCGTAATTTGAATAATGGAGACTACTGTGCACCATTATATGAATTGGTATTATTTTGTGGCCACACCCCTCCCCCATGAAGCCACACCCCTATATTTTTTGCGCACTGCCTTATTCTGCATAAAGGGGGGGGGGGGGGGGGGGCGCCGATGCCGTTTCTTGCACACAGTGCTAAAATGTCTAGTTACGGCACTGGTGGCTTGTGTACTTGTGTATGAAACATGTTTACGTATTTAACAGCAGCCTTACAAAGAAATCCATGCCCTATTTATAAGTAGGATACTTTATTCTGGTCCATTATTCTCCATTTTCTGCATTAATGAACAAGTTGGGACTGAAGAGAAAAGATTCCTTTTTATAAATAACATTTGAGTTAACTCAATCAGACAGGATAATTCAATAAAGTGCAAGTTGCCTCACATATGGGGCCTAATTTAGATGCGGTCGCAAAGCGGCTTTTGTACGCAAAATGGTCACTGTTTTCCTACTGCGCACGTCTGAGCCACAGTGCGCACTCACAACAATTGAATTGTGATGGCGGTTGCACCGAGGAATTAGTCGCAAAGTGAGTGACAGGAAGACAGCGTTTCGTGGTGATCGGGCAAATGCAGGCGTGTCATACCCATTCAGATGGCATTTTCTGGGCGTGCATCAATTACCAGTTGCGGTCTTACTTGCTACTGGAGAGCCCAATGCGTCCCGGGAGAGCAGCTCAACCTGCTCGTCTACAAAGACACTAAGACCCTGCGACATGACCTGATTTGCAATGAGGCTACCAATGTATCAGCAATTATACGCCATTGGATGGAAATTATGTGACAGAATGGTCAGGTTACCTTCTGCCCATATTAGCATATAATTGCAATTATGGCAAAACATAACAACAGCAGCAGCAAGAACAACCTCATCTGAATTAGGCCCATGGTTCTTACATGGGGGGTAATTCTGAGTTGATCGCAGCAGGAATTTTGTTAACAGTTGGGCAAAACCGTGTGCACTGCAGGGAAGGCAGATATAAAATGTGCAGAGAGAGTTAGATTTGGGTGGGTTATTTTGTTTCTGTGCAGGGTAAATACTGGCTGCTTTATTTTTACACTACAATTTAGATTGCAGGTTGAACACACCACACCCAAATCTAACTCTCTCTGCACATGTTAAATCTGCCTCCCCTGCAGTGCACATGGTTTTGTCCAACTGCTATCAAAGTTCCTGCTGCGATCAACTTGGAATTACCCCCATGGTTCAGTTGCCACAAGCAATTCAGTTACTAGTCCTGGGATCACCACTGATAACTAGAATAGTGATTAATTACACTCAGTTTTGCTCGCAGCTCCAGGGTGACCACTGATATTTCATCGCTCAACAAAAAATTGGCATATGCATTTCTAATTTAATGGGTGCAGTGTGTGCAGGGCACACGGGCCCCTTGGTCCAGCGGGGTCCACACGGCACATACCGCACCCATATATTATTCTTACCACTCTGGGGTCCCGCGGCGGCACTCCAGTGCTGGCATAAATCACTCAAACAATGGCCGTGGTGGCCATTTCCGAGTGATTTCCCTGGGAACAAGGCACAGGCACCATGTTCCCGGAGACCTGCGCATGCGCAGTAGACTCAGGCATTATACCAGAATCTTCTGTATATGCTGCTAGAGAGGAGGTGGCCCACAACGGAAGCTGCATGCAGGTACCCTCCTCCCTTAAAATGCCCCTGCTACCTGGGTCCCGTATACTGCCTTCTATCATACAGATTATCACATATATAATAACTACAATGTATAGAAACTATTTTACAAACATATACATGCACAAATAATCTCAGTATGTAAAACCTGACCTAATCCAGAACGTTATCCTCATAAGTGTTGTAAATGTGTATATAAAACATGAAGTCACCCCAGCTGCCTAATTACACCTCTTCTAGTTCAGTTAAACTTGTAGCAGACATTTTACCAGTACTCGCAATGGGGGAGATGGATCAAACCTTCTACAGAGGACAAAGGGAGAAGTAGCTCATAGCCAACCAATCCGCTTCTAGCTTTACTTTATCAACTACATTCTATAAAGTGACTAGCTGTTCTACCCACTCTTTGCATGGGAGTTTCTGATTTTCACGGTTGTACATATAAAAGAGTGTTAAAAATTTGGTAAATCCATAGAGATGCAAATTTGAGATGTCTTAATGCAAGTAAATATTAATCCATGGTTCTTGGCGTTACCCGAGGAGCACCCGTAACAGATACAGTAAAAAGAGACAGGACCATTTTTGTAGTTTACTGAATTTTACACACTGGAGGTGCAATCAAAATTTTGATCCAGTTGTCCATTTGGGCGTTATTGTTCATGCAACACAAGTCACGCATCGTTAATTACGTCATTATGTCATCCCCTTAGGGGAGGTTTCTTAAAATTCTGATTACGTAGTTTTCCAATTTCCAAACTGAAGAATACCTATGTTAAATTTCAGCTTCCTAACATATCGGGACGTAAGAGAATTAGTAGTGAGTGAATGAATGAGTGAGTCAGCGAGTCAGTGAGGACTTTCGCATTGATAGACAGATAGATAGATAGATAGATAGATAGATAGATAGATAGATAGATAGATACATAGATAGATAGATAGATAGATAGATAGATAGATAGATAGATAGATAGATAGATAGATAGATAGATAGAATGCTATGGGCAACTTTTCCACCTGTCCTCTTTAGAAGGTTTAATACTGTACATCTCCCCTATATGGTGTCAGGGAACTACTGTAATCCAGTTACTCCTACCCTTTACACTGCACTTGCCATTGATGTTACCTCTTTCTGAATAATCTAGTCCCATTCAGTATCTGACATTAGTGATGTGGGGCTAAATGTAATACAGGTAGCTTCCGAATTGTCGGGGGTACAGGACTTTCTCAAAGTCTGACCATTTTTTTTTAAGCAGCAATCATTTACAAGGCAAAACCAACCAGGTTTTGCCTTGTAAATAATCGATGCTTTGAAATGGGCAGACTGAGAAAAAGTCCTATACCTCCGGCAACTCGGAGGCTATAACATTTAGCCCATGGTTTGGATAGCTAAGCTGCCTTGTAAATAATACAGTATGTCAGAAACCGGTAGTTCCATTATGGGGCCATATTTAATGCCGTCTGAGGTTGACGTGCTTGATTCTGGCCGAACTCAAACTTTTTTTAAAGAAGCATTCACTTACAAGGCAAAACCATGCCTTGTAAGTGCTTGCACCTTTAAAATGCCTTGTAAGTGAGTGCCCATTTAAAATGCCTTGTAAGTGATTGCCCCTTTAAAAAAAGTCTGAGTTCGTCAAGAATCCCGCACGTCGGCCATACTTGGATGGCAGTACATCCTGCCCCTGGTGTTTGTGTTGTGAAACTACACATCACATGATGCCCTGCCACCATTTTATCATTACATAGTAGCAAAATTGTGGCAGGGCCTGCTGATTGTTTCACAGCAGCTAGAGAGCCACATGTCGACCCTGTCTGATAGATATATATATATATATATATATATATATATAGTGCATCACAGTATAACAGCATGCTCGGAATAAAATAGCATTCTTCTAGAGAATTTTAAAATATATATTTATTTTAAAATGTAATAATTTTGGATGGAAACTGTTATAATAATTAATCAGCAGATAATATACATCACTTAACAGTCCAAATTTGCCAGATATGTCCCAGAAAGGGAGGCCAGTAAGAGATAATCAGAATAGAGATTGCCAAATGCTCAGGACAAGTGCAGGATTTCTGCAGGGGTGGCTTTCCAAATCAGCATGCCATAGTCTTCCCCAAAGAGCAATTTATGTAATACAGTACTCAGACTTATGCAGGCCCAATGATCATGGTAAGCCACTTACCAGTTTCTTGTTCTCTGGTGCGATGATTGAGCACTGAGATCCACAGACACACACAGAAGACGTGGTAGGAAAATCTGCTGCCACTGGGCATGTGCAGCAGCTCCATTCCTCCCGTTCAAAGCCGGTCCAAGGCATAGGCAAACTAGGCAACTACCTAGGGCATTTGGAATGCCTAGGGGCACAAGCAGCTTCTGCTGATTAAAATGATAGGCGGCATGCCTATATTCTGTGTGTGACTGCGGCTGTATCTCCATACGAAATGCTACGTTACAGTATTTTCCTGGAAATCACTGTAACGTAGCATTTTGTATGCAGATACAGCCACAGTCGCACACAGAATATAGGCATGTCACATATCATTTTAGTCAGCAGAGCTGCTTGTGCATCCTTGCCACATAGTAATGCAGATAAGCATAATAATTTGTGTCATATGTGTAAGGGGCATTACTGTGTGTGGTATTATGTGCATAAAAGCATTACCAATGTGTGGCATTATGTGTAAAAGGTGCTCTACTTTGTGGTGTAACACATAGAAAGGACACTGCTGTGTGTTCTCATGTGAATAAACAGCAATATGGTGTGATGTAATGTGAATAAGGGGCAATTCAGTGTGATGTAATGTGAATAAGAGGCACTACTATGAGGAGTAATGTATATAAGGTAAAGTGGTACTACTATGTGATGTAATGTGAATAAGGGACACTATCACATGATAAAATGTAAATAAAGATGCACTACTGTGTGGCATAATTTGAATTGGGGGTACTATTGTGTGGCCATGCCCCATCCCAGCAAGAACACCCCCCATTTTTTGCTGTGCTCTGAATGTGTGCACTGTTCCTAATTAAAATATAGGGGGGTAGGAGGGCCAAAATGCGGACTGCTATGGGTGAGGGGAGATGGTGCTGGGAAAGGGGTGCAGGGTCAGAGGCGGAACTAGTGGCAGTGCTATAGGCTACCAGCCAAAATTTTGCCTAGGGCATCATATTGGTTAGGGCTCTGCTCTCAATATACTACATGTGGTGGCTGCTGGCCAGGCTGTGGGGAAGGGGGATTTCCAGGAAACCAAAAAACCCCACCCCTGCATTGCCTATGATGCTGGTAATAGGTGTGACACATATAACCTATAACCAATGCGTAGCAATTAGGTGGTTATAAACATGGAATAAAGGTTGTCACCATTAATAAAATCTTTCTTCACTTTATTGAGATTTAGGTTTACGCATTGTGGGCAGATTGATTTACTGTGTGTTTGGTAAATGTTTTTGTTCAGAAAGAGATCTGTCCATCAGAAACAAACCCAGACTAGGTTGTCAAAAAGGTTATTACATGAAAAGATAAAAATTACAAATTCTTTCCAAATAGTGGATTGTTGAAGCCTGGCAACACCATAAAATGAATGCACATGCAAGAATGAATATCCCATATACACTAGGACATTTACTGTATTTCACTAGCTGCTGGCAATTATCAAACAGCAAAGAACTGTTCAGAAAATGAAGAATGCGCAGACATGGGGCGGGATGTAATGGGGTGCAAGTTTTTATTGCGGGACAAACCCGCACCTTCTCACACATTAGAAGTAGAGATGAGCGGGTTCGGTTAGTCGAGATCCGAACCCCCCCGAACTTCACCTATTTTACACGGGTCCGAGGCAGCCTCGGATCGTCCCGCCTTGCTCGGTTAACTTGAACGCGCCTGAACGTCATCATCCCGCTGTCGGATTCTCGCGAGATTAGTATTCTATATAAAGAGCCACGCATCACCGCCATTTACACTCGTGCATTGGAGATTGAATGGAGAGGACGTGGCTGCGTTCTCTCCCTGAAAAGCTCCGTAATCTGTGCTCAGTGTGCTGCAAATATCTGTGCTCAGTGTGCTGCAAATATCTGTACTCAGTGTGCTAAAAATATCTACGTTCTCTTCCTGAAAATGCTCCATATCTGTGCTCAGTGTGCTGCAAATATGTGTGCTGCATTGTGGGGACAACCAGTATATAATTATAGTAGTACAGTACAGTAGGTCATTGCTGTATCTTGCAGCTCTGTGTCAAGTATACTGTCCATACCTGTGCTGCATTATTGTGAGCAGTATATAGTAGGACAGTGCAGCATTTTGGTGACCAGCAGTATACATATAGTACAGTACAGTAGGCCATTGCTGTATCTTGCAGCTCTGTGTCAAGTATACTATCCATATGTGTGCTGCATTATTGTAAGCAGTATATAGTAGGGCAGTGCAGAATTTTGGTGACCAGCAGTATACGTGTAGTACAGTATAGTAGGCCATTGCTGTATCTTGCAGCTCTGTGTCAAGTATACTATCCCTATCTGTGCTGCATTATTGTGAGCAGTATATTGTAGGACAGTGCAGAATTTTGGTGACCAGCAGTATACATATAGTACAGTACAGTAGGCCATTGCTGTATCTTGCAGCTCTGTGTCAAGTATACTATCCATATCTGTGCTGCATTATTGTGAGCAGTATATAGTAGGACAGTGCAGCATTTTTGTGACCAGCAGTATACATATAGTACAGTACAGTACAGTACAGTAGGCCATTGCTGTATCTTGCAGCTCTGTGTCAAGTATACTATCCATATATGTGCTGCATTATTGTGAGCAGTATATAGTAGGACAGTGCAGCATTTTTGTGACCAGCAGTATACATATAGTACAGTACAGTACAGTAGGCCATTGCTGTATCTTGCAGCTCTGTGTCAAGTATACTATCCATATATGTGCTGCATTATTGTGAGCAGTATATAGTAGGACAGTGCAGCATTTTGGTGACCAGCAGTAGACATATAGTACAGTAGGCCTTTGCTGTATCTTGCAGCTCTGTGTCAAGTATACTATCCATATCTGTGCTGCATTATTGTGAGCAGTATATAGTAGGACAGTGCAGCATTTTGGTGACCAGCAGTATACATATAGTACAGTACAGTAGGCCATTGCTGTATCTTGCAGCTCTGTGTCAAGTATATTATCCATATGTGTGCTGCATTATTGTGAGCAGTATATAGTAGGACAGTGCAGAATTTTGGTGACCAGCAGTATACATATAGTACAGTATAGTAGGCCAGTGCTGTATCTTGCAGCTCTGTGTCAAGTATACTATCCATATCTGTGCTGCATTATTGTGAGCAGTATATTGTAGGACAGTGCAGCATTTTGGTGACCAGCAGTATACATATAGTACAGTACAGTAGGCCATTGCTGTATCTTGCAGCTCTGTATCAAGTATACTATCCATATCTGTGCTGCTTTATTGTGAGCAGTATATAGTAGGACAGTGCAGCATTTTGGTGACCAGCAGTATACATATAGTACAGTACAGTAGGCCATTGCTATTGATATGTTACTGGCATATAATTCCACACATTAAAAAATGGAGAACAAAAATGTGGAGGGTAAAATAGGAAAAGATCAAGATCCACTTCCACCTCGTGCTGAAGAAGCTGCCACTAGTCATGGCTGAGACGATGAAATGCCATCAACGTCGTCTGCCAAGGCCGATGCCCAATGTCATAGTAGAGAGCATGTAAAATCCAAAAAACTAAAGTTCAGTAAAATGACTTAAAAATCAAAATCAAAATCAAAAGCAACTGAGGAGAAGCTTAAACTTGCCAATATGCCATTTACGTCACAGAGTGGCAAGGAACGGCTGAGGCCCTGGCCTATGTTCATGGCTAGTGGTTCAGCTTCACATGAGGATGGAAGCACTCATCCTTCCGCTAGAAAAATGAAAAGAGTTAAGATGGCAAAAGCACAGCAAAGAACTGTGCGTTCTTCTAAATCACAAATCCCCAAGGAGAGTCCAATTGCGTCGGTTGCGATGCCTGACCTTCCCAACACTGGATGGGAAGAGGTGGCGCCTTCCACCATTTGCACACCCCCTACAAGTGCTGGAAGGAGCACCCACAGTCCAGTTCCTGATAGTCAAATTGAAGATGTCACTGTTGAAGTACACCAGGATGAGGATATGGGTGTTGCTGGCGCTGAGGAGGAAATTGACATGGAGGATTCTGATGGTGAGGTGGCTTGTTTAAGTCAGGCACCTGGGGAGACACCTGTTGCCCGTGGGATGAATATGGACATTGACATGCCTGGTCAAATTACAAAAAAAATCACCTCTTCGGTGTGGAATTATTTTAACAGAAATGCGGACAGCAGGTGTCGAGGGGTAAGGACATTAACCACCTAGGAACATCCTCCCTTATACGTCACCTGGAACGCATTCATCAGAAGTCATTGACAAGTTCAAAAACTTTGGGTGACAGCATAAGCAGTCCACTGACAACTAAATCCCTTCCTCTTGTACCCAAGCTCCTGCAAACCATACCACCAACTCCCTCAGTGTCAATTTCCTCCTTAGACAGGAATGCCAATAGTCCTGCAGGCCATGTCACTGGCAAGTCTGATGAGTCCTCTCCTAACTGGGATTCCTCTGATGGTTCCTTGAGTGTAACACCTACTGCTACTGGCGCTGCTGTTGTTGCTGCTGGGAGTTGATCGTCATCCCAGAGGGGAAGTCGGAAGACCACTTGTACTACTTCCAGTAAGCAATTGACTGTCCAACAGTCCTTTGCGAGGAAGATGAAATATCACAGCAGTCATTCTGCTGCAAAGCGGATAACTCAGGCCTTGGCAGCTGTGTTGGTGTTAGACGTGTGTCCGGTATCCACTGTTAATTCACAGGGACTTAGAGAATTGCTTGTGGGTGTGTCTCCAGTACCAAATGCCATCTAGGTTCCACTTCACTAGGCAGTCGATACCGAGAATGCTCACAGACGTCAGAAAAAGAGTCACCAGTGTCCTAAAAAATGCAGTTGTACCCAATGTCCACTTAACCACGGACATGTGGACAAGTGGAGCAGGGCAGACTGAGGACTATATGACTGTGACAGCCTACTGGGTAGATGTATTGCCTCCCACAGCAAGAAAAGCAGCGACGGCACCAGTAGCAGCATCTCGCAAACGCCAACTCATTCCTAGGCAGGCTACGCTTTGTATCACCGCTTTCCACAGCTGACAACCTCTTACGGAAACTGAGGAACATCATCGCAGAATGGCTTAGCCCAATTGGACTCTCCTGGGGATTTGTGACATCGGACACCGCCACCAATATTGTGCGTGCCTTACATCTGGGCAAATTCCAGCACGTCCCATGTTTTGCACATACATTGTATTTGGTGGTGCAGAATTTTTTTTACAAATGACAGGGGCATGCAAGAGATGCTGTCGTTGTCCCGAAGAATTGCGGGCCACTTTCGGCATTCAGCCACCGCGTGCCGAAGACTGGAGCACCAGCAAGCAGTCCTGAACCTGCCCTGCCATCATCTGAAGCAAGAGGTGGTAATGAAGTGGAATTCAACCCTCTATATGATTCAGAGGATGGAGGAGCAGCAAAAGGCCATTCAAGACTATACATCTGCCTACGCTATAGGCACCTGACTCAAGCGCAGTGGAGAATGATTTCAATGTTGTGCAAGGTTCTGCAACCCTTTGAACTTGCCACACGTGAAGTCAGTTCAGACACTGCCAGCCTGAGTCAGGTCATTCCCCTCATCAGGCGTTTGCAGAAGCAGCTGGAGAGATTGAAGGAGGAGCTAAAACGGAGCGATTCCGCTAGGCATGTGGGACTTGTGGATGGAGCCCTTAATTTGCTTAACCAGGATTCACGGGTGGTCAATCTGTTGAAATCAGAGCACTACATTTTGGCCACCGTGCTCGATCCTAGGTTTAAAGCCTTCTTTGTATCTCTCTTTCCATCAGACACAAGTCTGCACATGTTCAAAGACCTGCTGGTGAGACACTTGTCAAGTCAAGCGGAACGTGACCCGTCAACAGCTCCTCCTTCACATTCTCCCGCAACTGGGGCTGCAAGGAAAAGGCTAAGAATTCCGAGCCCACCCGCTGGCGGTGATGCAGGGCAGTCTGGAGCGAGTGCTGACATCTGGTCCGGACTGAATGACCTGCCAACGATTACTGACATGTTGTCTACTGTCACTGAATATGATTCTGTCACCATTGAAAGAATGGTGGAGAATTATATGAGTGACCGCATCCAAGTAGGCACATCAGACAGTCTGTACGTATACTGGCAGGATAAAGGCAATTTGGAGGCCCTTACACAAACTGGCTTATTTTACCTAAGTTGCCCCACCTCCAGTGTGTACTCCGAAAGAGTGTTTAGTGCAGCCGGTTACCTTGTCAGTGATCGGCGTACAAGGTTACTTCCACAAAATGTGGAGAAGATGATGTTCATCAAAATGAATTACAGTATAATCCATTCCTCCTTGGAGACATTCACCATCAATTGCCTCCAGAAAGTACACAGGGACCTGAGATGGTGGATTCCAGTGGGGACTAATTAATACTCTGTGAGGAGGGGGATGTACACAGTGAAAGGGGTGAGGAATCAGAGGATGATGATGAGGTGGACATCTTGCCTCTGTAGAGCCAGTTTGAGCAAGGAGAGATTGATTGCTTCTTTTTTTGGTGGGGGCCCAAACCAACCAGTCATTTCAGCCACAGTCATGTGGCAGACCCTGTGGCTGAAATGATGGGTTTGTTAATACAACATAACAAACTGGGTTTGTTTATACAACATAAAACAATTCCATCTTGCACCTCTTTTTTTTATTTATCTTTGCATCATGTGATGTTTGGGGCCAATTTTTTTAAGTGCCACTCCTAGATGGGCCAGGTGTTTGTGCCGCCCACTTGGGTCGCTTAGCTTAGTCATCCAGCGACCTCGGTGCAAATTTTAGGACTAAAAATAATATTGTGAGGTGTGAGGTGTTCAGAATAGACTGGAAATGAGTGGAAATTATGGTTATCGAGGTTAATAATACTATAGGATCAAAATTACCCCAAATTCTATGATTTAAGCTGTTTTTGAGGGGTTTTTGAAAAAAAACACCCCAATCCAAAACACACCCGAATCCGACAAAAATTTTTCAGGGAGGTTTTGCCAAAATGCGTCCGAATCCATGCACAGATCTGTGAGATCCGTGCATGCTTCTGTCTGTAAAAGTAAGGAAAGTGTTAAAAACAAAAACAAAAAACAAAAACAAAAAAAGACGTGAATAACTAGCCCCGGGCTCTTTGAGTTGGGTACCCCCGTGTTTTAATAACCAGCACCGGGCTCTTGGACCTTGTTCTAAAAAAATGGTGGGAAAAGGACATAGGGGTCCTCCATATTTTTAAAACCAGCACCGGGCTCCACTAGTTAAGGAGATAATGCCACAGCCGGGGGACACATTTATATAGGTAGCTGCAGCTGTGGCATTACCCCCCCAACTAGTCATCCATAGCTGGAGTTCCCTAGGGGAGTGGGGACCCCTCCAATAAAGGAGTCTCCCCCTTCCAGGCATCCAAGGGCCAGGGGCTATGCCATCCCTGGGCTGTGGGTGATGACTTCATAGCTTTTGTGTAAAAAAATAATAATTAAATACTGCCTTTTGCTGTGGAACTACAAGTCCCAGCAAGCCTCCCTCACATGCTGGTACTTGGAGAACTACAAGTACCTGCATGCAGGGCATTAAAGGGCCCGCTGGTACCTGTAGTTCTGCACCAAAGCAATATTCAAATAAAGACAATACATACACACTGTAACAGTACAACTTTAATAAATCACACTTGCACACTAACACTCACTTATACTTACCTACATCCCACGCCACCATTCACGTCCCATTGTCCAGTAGAATCCATAGGGTACCTGTAAAAAAATATATATACTCACCTATTTCCAGTGTAGTTCGGTCCTCTTCAGTCCATGTAGATCATCCAGGGCTTAAAAAATAAATAAATTGCAAAAAAAATGATCCATTGCACTTAAGGGGATGCATGTGTACACATGAATCCCCTTTCCCCGAATGCCGGGACCCCTTGTGACTTCTGTCACTTAGGGACTCGACAGCCAGTCAGGAGATGCCATGTCACTCTTGTGGGTGACCTCAGTTAACCTTGCAGTCTGCAGTAGACAGTAGGTTCCCACCATAGACTGTACTGGGAATTTTAACCCCATTTATAACCTATGCGCTTTTCGTGATTGGCAGGCCGGGAACGCACAATCAGGAAAGCACTATGACGTGGCACTCCCTGATTGGCTGGCGGTCCCTAAGTGACAGGAGTCTCAAGGGGTCCTGACATTCGGGGAAAGGGGATCCATGTGTACACTTAGATCCCCTTAAGAGCGATGGACCTGTTTTTTGCATTTTTTTAACCCCTGGATACCTACATGGACTGAAGAGAACCGAACTACACTAGAAATAGGTGAGTATATATACCTATGCATCAGTGGCGTAATGGGTCTTACACACCGGGCGATTGGCCAACGAGGTGCCCAACAGGTGAGATGGCCGGTGGACGACCAGGCAGCGGTGAGGGGGTGAGTGATGGGGTGGGGTGAAATTTCTTCACTTCCTCCGTCACCTGGCACCATAGCACTGCATGCTAGTATGGACGAGATTGTCCATATTGGTTTGCATGTTTAAACGAGCCGACACCAATGATGACCTAGCGTGGGGCCGCGCATCGTTCATCGTTGGTGTATACACACTGAAAGATATGAATGATATCTCGTTCATTAATTAACAATATCTCGTTCATTAATGAACAAGACCGTTCATATCTGTAAGTGAAATCACTAGGTGTGTAGGGTCCTTAAGTTTGTCCCAGTTGCCTGGAGGCAAGATAAACATTGGTGCCCCCGCCCTTATATTTAGATATATATACTGTATGTATGTATGTATGTATATATATATATATCCTATATATTAGCCCAGATCTGTGACTTTGTGACTCATTTGTTAACGCTGGGCGGAGTCACAATACTTGGCAGAGTCACAGATCTGGCCTAATCTATAGGTTACAGACACAAACCGCCATCACCCCGCCTCCAAGACCGACCCACCTGCACCGCCCCATTGTCCTCACCCATCCGTCTCGCATGAGCGAGTGATCAGCAGCGTGCGGTGCCGGGAGCAGGTAAGAGCCGCCCGCAGCCTTCCTCCTCCCCTCTCCCCTCTCCTGGCCTGCCTGCTGCTGTGTGTCTGATGGGTGCCATGCAGCAGGCAGGCCAGGAGTGGGGAGGAGGAAGGCGGCGGGCGGCTATTACCTGCTCCCCGTACCGCACTGCACGCTGCTGATCACCCGCTCATGCGAAACGGATGGGTGCCTGGAGCAGGTAAGAGCCACCCGCCGCCTTCCTCCTCCCCTCTCCTGGCCTGCCTGCTGCTGTGTGTCCAATGGGTGCCGGGCAGCAGAAGGCGGCAGCCACCGCAGAGATCAGAGCACACAGCGATAGCACTGCGGCATATCGCCATCCCTGCCTCCTCCTCCCGGCCCTGCACCTACGCGAGGGGAGCGCCTGAGTCTGGCCTCGGCCCTGCACAACGAGTCGAATCCTCTCTCTCTGCCTGACGTCAGCGCCGGGGTAGTGTCCCATCCAGCTGCACCAGGGTCACTGCTGCTGCAATGTCCCTGCTCCTGACATAATGGCAGGGCAGGGAGCACTAGATGAAGATGGCCATTATATGTATCCTGCAACTATGGGGACATTGTTACATGTGGGGTCATACTTGGCACCTCATGCAATCCCACAACCGCAGCGTCATCGCACCCTCCCACACCCGTGGTGGCTCCTGTCCACCTCCCACACCATGGCACCTCAGCATTCGCCCTTCCCCCAACCACGCAACCCACATATCCAGCCCTCCCCCACCCACCGCACCCCCTCAACCACCCCGCCCGCGCCACACCCGCTACCCCCCACACCACGGTGGCTCAGGACTCTCTCCCCCACTCGCCGCACCCCACGACACCCTTCCCCATCCACGTCTATCCCACACCCAACACTCCCCCATCCACAGCACCTCCGGCCTCCTACCCCATCTGCCACCCGCAGCACCTACAGACTCCACCCGCAGTCCCGCCCAATCAACATCGCCTCCACCACTCGAAGCACTCCCGCAACTGCAACGCCCCTGGCCCCCGCCACCATCCGTGTCTCCCCCGCACCCACCACACCCCCAATCACAGCACCTACTAGGTGTTCATCATTCCCTGCTTGCGCTGTTCACACAGTCAGAAGGGCCTAAGGCCCCTTAACCATCACATGCCCTTTGTCCACGCAATATTTAACCAATCACACAATTATGTATAGAGGTAATACTCCATATAATCAACATATTGCACGCCCAAAGGCCGTGCAAGGCTTAAGGGGGCGTAGCCCCTTGCAACGGTGTGAAGATCGCCCGTAGGGCGCGATGAGCACCTAGTATATATATATATATATATTTATATATATATATATAACAGTGTAGATATTCGGCACTCCGTAGTAATGATAATATTGTACTTGCCCGGTGCCTTCTCTTTCTTTTGCATAAACAGATCGCTTGTAAATAGCAGTAGAGATGAGCGACACTCATGGGTCTTAACTTATGAAGAATGGGACCTCACCCCATGTACAGCAGCGTTTCATTTTTTATTTTAACCGTCGTCAGGCTTAACAAACAATACAAAACCATCTTACCTTTATAACATACATAACTTCATGTGCAACGGTCACAGGATGCCCAGGTGTCTGGACTTCCGCTGATGTCAGGCAGATTTGACATCAACAATTAACCCTTCACCGTAGAACATGACAAAGGAATCTGAAAAATACTATAAAGTGTTAAAATCAGGTATGATGCATCAAAGAAAAGCTGACATTTTTACCATAAACGCCAGGTATATAAATCAACAATATGAACATAAATGCATAATCATACATTTGTCCACAATATAAATGAACTATTGTAACAATAATTAGAGCACCAAGACTGAGTTGCAACATAATAACTTACACATTACTAGAAGTATAAACCAATAGCATACCTCCTATTCATAAGAAACAATTAAATGAAAGAGATTCATTCAGCCCAAAAGGGGCAATGGTGTTCAATTGGTATATTCAATGAGTCTCGCATTGCTATAACTTTTTATTCCTATCACCACCTCTCCTGCTTTCTGGTGTTTGGTCGATCTGGTATTTGGTCGATCATCTTATAACGCAAACTAGAAAGGTTATGTCCGCAGAGTTTAAAGTGCTTATCCACTGGCTGATCCACAGCTTTACCCTCAAGAGCTTGTTTTATGGCACTACGATGTTGGGCCATACGCTCCCTAAAGCTACAAAACGTTTTCCCCACGTAAAATAGCTCACTTGGGCATTTAATATAATACACCACAAACCTGGAAGTACAGGTGATAGCTTTACCAGACTGCGGTTGGAACAATGTATCCCCAGTTTCTAAGTAAATACAGGTCGTGCATCCCAAGCAGCAATAGTTACCAGGTTTTTTAGTAAGAAAATTACTAGGCCTAGATGTCAGGAATCAGAGACATCCGAGTGTACAAGCAAATTCTGTCCTCTACGGTAACATGGTAGAAGATGTTTAGAAACAAGAGAGGACAAATCAGGACCCCCCTGTATATTCGACCAATGCCTCTTAGCACACGATATTAACTGTTTACTAGCCGTAGAGTATCGATTGACATATACCATCATGTTATCAGTTTTGTTGGGGATAACTATGGACTTTTTAACTCTAGGTTCTGCTAAGGCTTTCCTTTTTGCCTCTTGTAGCAATTTATTAGAGTAACCTCTCTTAAATTAAGTTATCATCTTGTCCATCTGCATAATTTCTTTCTCCGCATCGGAGAAGCTAGGAGACACCCCTTTTTGGTGGACACAATATAGGCAGCCATCTCTGCGCACTTAAGAGGTGCTCCATTTTTTCTTTATTTCTAGATCACACAGTCCCCCAGGGGGTCACCTTTTAGAGTGCTGCAGTGACAATGTTCAATTATAGAGGACATAGGAGGTCAACTTTGGACAATCTGTTCAAAGATGATGGTGAGCATATTGAATTATTAGGAAAAAAAAACTGAATGGTCTGAAACTAGCGCTGTCAGGGAGTGAATCTGACAATCTGGATATACCATGTACCACCAATGGGACAGAGGAGTGTATATGATCCTTCTCAGGAGAAATAAGAGACTCCGTGTTCTTTACTTCATTAGAAAGGAACTTACATTTAATTCCTTTCCCGTGTGCACGTAAGGGTATCTTTAAACACTATCCTCTCTTCTATGGTGGGAGATATTGCTGTGCAGTATGAAAAGGTAAGACACTTACATGAAATTTCTGTCCCGCATGCACGTAACAAGTTCTTTTAAAATCCTCCGATCCCCATAAAACTGAAGTCCTCCACGATCTCCACAAACAGATTTATTCCACAGTTCACATAAAACATAGACAGAAAAAAACAGGGACTGGCAATCTTCCGGTGCACCTGGGAAGCCAACAGGATGGAAAACGGACTGGCACCTCCGTCCCAGCTGCAGTCACAGAATCGTGGTTTCTGTGAATACTTTCACCTTTGTCAAGAAGTCTTCTTGACAAAGGTGAAAGTATTCACAGAAACGCGTTGAAGCCGTTTGGTACAGGAGGACTGTCTTTTTACCGGAGGGACACTTGGGAGACACCGTTAGGACTGTATCCATCTTTGCACCACGATTAAATGTAAGTTCCTTTCTAATGAAGTAAAGGACACGGAGTCTCTTATTTCTCCTGAGAAGGATCATATACACTCCTCTGTCCCATTGGTGGTACATGGTATATCCAGATTGTCAGATTCACTCCCTGACAGCGCTAGTTTCAGACCATTCGTTTTTTTTCCTATATGCCAGTTTTTCAAAGTGTTGGATGTACTTTGTGCGTCTGAAACTTGGAGCCTAATTTATTTAGAAAGCGCAAGGTTGGCCCCATCACCCAGCTGCACCGTATATTGAATTATTAGATGAGAGCTTGGAAGATATCATGAGGAAATTAGAAAAAACTCTCATCAAAGAGAATAAAATCTGGTGGGAGACGGTCATGTTAGAAAAATATATAAAGAATCAGATTATCCCAAAGGGTCTCCAAATTAAGAAACAAGCTACATTTGAAAGTTCATCAGGAGAGTTCAAAGAGGAATGGGAGAGGATCATCTGTGATTGCTCCTTTTCTCTTATGAACTTAATTGTAGAGGAAAGAAGAAGAGAACTGGAAAAATTAGATAATGAGATTAAAATATATAGAGATCTAGTGACCCCTTTTGCTGACCTGAATGATTATAAAGATCTGGAGCAGAGGATTGAAGCGAACATAAAGAAAGTAGAGAAAACTCTCATAGATAGAAAAATAAGAAAATACATTAGAGACAAAAAAACAGAAAAATGAAATATCCAGGCAAGAAGAAGAGTTAGAGCAGGACGAGGTGGGGATTAGAGCTCCCTCCCCCCCAAGATTGATCAAAGAACGGAAGGAGAGAGAAATAAGAAAGAGAAGTCAAACTAGGAGAAGGGAGAAAACTGGAAGGGAACGAGTATACAGGGACAGAAACGATTAGGAAAGAAGGTTTGGTTACCGACAAGAAAGAGTAAATAGAAGATATTTTGTGAATTCCACCTTCGAAACACGGAGGAGACCCTATAGATCCCCCATTAGGACAAATCGGAATAGGTTTGAGAATAGAGGGAGGTTTTAAAGATGGGAAAGAAATGACAATCAAAGATACGTTACACCCCTCCCTCAACGAAATAGATTCGCACCCCTAGAAAGAGATGAAAATGAGAATCGTTTTTTAGGGAAACGAGGTCCAAGGATCAATCCAAGATAAATGGTGTTGAATATAAAAAAAACACATAGGGGAAAACGGGGAGGAACACACAAAACCCAGAAGAGTACAACAAAAATAAGAAGGAAACCACGGACGAAACAAACAGAAAGAAATACTGTATTGGCCAGTGACCAGGACAAAGAAGAACAGGCTGCATCAGAATTAATAAATAATGCTGAGAACATGAAAACAAAAATTTTCAATATTAGTTCACATGCATTATCCAAATCTGAAGTATCAGTTTTACAAAAGGGAATGAAGTTTGCTCCCACCACCTCAATAGATAATTTTTCCACTTATATTGGTATTCAAAAATTTGTGAGAAAACTCTGTCTAAAGAAGTTTTTTCTCACAAAAGAGACGGTACGGGAGTTGGGGGAAACGGAGTTATCATCCAACACTCCCTTTAAACCCAGATCCGTCTTTTACCCGCACCATATGAAGGGTAATTATATAGAGACCTTCTCAACATTAGTGCAGGATGACATAAGTGAGATCAATGTTAGTGGAGTTAAATGCAACCTCACTTTTAAAGAGAGGGCGGCACTTAAATCTCTAAAAACTAACAAAGAGCTGGTGATCAAACCCGCCGACAAAGGTGGTTGGGTGGTTGTAATGGATAGGATTTGGTATGTTAATGAAGTAACACAACATCTGGCGGATAGAACTACCTATCATAAATTAAGAGCAGACCCCACAACTAAAATCCAGGAGAAGCTCGATACTCTCATTGTGAAATATGGAACCCTGAATGTACTCAATGACAAAGAGCAGGAATTCGTCAGAAATAAAGAACCAGTTATCCGTGTGATTTACCTCCTCCCGAAAGTCCACAAGGATGAAAAACGTCCACCTGGACGGCCCATTGTATCAGGGATCGACTCCGTTACTGCTAATCTATCCAAAATGATAGATTATCATTTACAGCCACTGGTACTGACCAATAAGTCCCACTTGAAAGACACAAAGGATCTTCTAAATTATTTACCGACAATCCCATGGGAAGAGGGCATGTTGATGGTCACTGCTGACGTTAAGTTGTTATACACGATAATAGACCACGATGTAGGAGTAGGGGCAGTTTCGGACTTTCTCACAAGAAGTGAAATAGACACCAACATCCAGAGCTTTATTTTGGAAGCAGTCCGTTTTATTTTGACCAACAATTATTTCATTTTCGATTGGGACTTTTATCTCCAAAAGGTTGGAACCGCCATGGACACCAGGTTCGCCCCTAGTTATGCCAACTTATTTATGGTGAAATGGGAATCAGATTATGTCTGGGGTCCCAACCCATTCGGGGCGAACCTGGTGTCATGGATGCGATATATAGATTATATCATCTTTATATGGAAAGGAGAGAAGGAGGATTTGGAGAAATCCTGTGTCTATCTTAACAACAATCCTTTCAATATCCACCTGACTTTCCATATAAGTAGGGAGAATATAGATTTTCTGGACATTACTCTCTATGTCAAGGAGGGGAATCTATATACGAAGACGTACACCAAACCAACAGATTCCCAAACCTACATAGACAGGAACAGTTGTCCTCACAGGAACTGGCTCCAGTCGATACCGAACAGTCAGTTCAAGAGAGTCAGAAGGAACTGTACAGAGGATGCTGTATTTGAATAAAAGGCAAAACAATTAGAAAAAAGATTTCAGGACAACAGCTATGACCCCGAACATGTGAAAAAAGTGAAGGAACAGACCCGAACAATGAATAGAGATAAACTTCTGAAGGATAAAGAACAGAGGAGGGATGAATCTAAGCACTTTGAATATGCTTTCTTAACCAATTATACTATACAACACAAATCATAGGAAAATTCCTTTAGGAAACACTGGAAAGTGTTGAAAAAAGATCCAGTTTTGTCAGGTGCATTACCAGAAAGACCTGTATTCATTTATAAGAAGGCACCCAGTATAAAAAATAGTTTGGTTAGGAGCAATCTCCCCAGCCTCAAGAAGGAGGGTCAAATCGCAACTAAGGGATTCCATCACTGTGGGATGTGCATGGGCTGTAAAACCATTAAAACAGACAGCGGAAAGAAATTGGAAAGATTAGAAATTAATGGACAGGTCCATGTGATAGATGACTTTATAACGTGTAATGTAAAAAAACTTTATATACGCCATAGAGTGCTCATGTCATATGTTTTATATAGGTAGAACGTTAAGACCCTTGAAAATACGTGTGAGTGAACACTTAAGAAACGTGAAAAAGGGCCTTGAAACACATGCACTTTCTGACCACTTTAAAAAAACACATAATTGTGACTCATGTCATATTTTAAGGTTTGTAGGAATAAAAAAGATAGTAGCAAATCATCGCCAGAATAATACCTCTAAATTACTGGCTAAAACTGAAATGCAGCTAATTTATAAGTACAACACACTTATACCTAGGGGTCTTCATTCTGATTTTGAGGTCAAGTGGTTTCTGTAGAGAATTTTGGAGTCAATCTTTTTCTGTAATTTTTTTTTTTGTGTTATATGTATTGAGGTCTCATGACCTATCTTTAGCCTGGAGTCATAAACTCACAAATGTCCTTTTTCCATCAGGGAATACATGTGAATACCCCTAATAGAAAGACTGAAAAGATATGAACTTTAGTGTATTATGTCACTACAACAATATGCATCTATATGATGGACGAGTTTGGGGGCGGAAGTGATATGTTGTTTAAGAAAGATCCATTCAAACGAAGGGCGGAAGTGACGCGCAGGAATGGAGAACTGTTTATAGCCGCCTCTTAGCAACGGAGATCATCGGCGGAAGTGACGCCCTGCCGAGCCGTCGCGTAGCAACAACCCCTCAGTAACATGGCGATACAGTGAAGAGTGGAAGTGACGTTACGTTTAGGAGGAATGTCTATAGTCGTCACCTGGCAATGGAAATCACCGGAAGTGACGTATCGCGGGTGTTAAGGGAACAGCAATATGGACATAATAACGATATTTTTATCATATATGATTATGAGGGACAAGTCTATTATACCCTGTGGATATTAATTGTGGATAGGAATTGTTTTTATCTGGATGAAGTATTGCACCATAATAGGTTGCCATGGTAATATTGGCAAACAAATGGAGGGAGCCATGTTTTACACATACGAAAATGTTTATTTTTGATTAGAGCTGTGATTGGTCAGTCTAGGAATAAAAGGGGCTAACATTTAGGAGAGAGCACATCTGCCTTGAAAAAGGGCCTAGTAAGGCCTGAAATGCGTCGGCGCAGTTGGAGGTGACATCTTGCTGTCTGTGGAGAGGTGATTGCCGCAAAACCCAGAACGCCATTTCCCGGGAGGCTGACTGGCTGATGAAGCTAGGTGACCGAGCCTAGGGAAACGCGTTAAGTGTGTATGCTGCCATTACACTAGTGTCCTGCATTTCAAACGGATCCAGATACAGATGTAGCCACCTTTATCTTGAGTGGCTGAGGCGTTTGTCCCGTTCGAGCATACGCAGCGTACTGGGGCGTAGCAAGGCGCGCCTAGTCACAGAGAGGCTATCTAATCGCACGGAGACTGACGTTTGACGTTTGGCATTACCTGTACGTGTAATACCTGCGATCATCCACCAGATGTCGCTTTTTACAATCACCACTGCGCATGCGTGTGGGCTCCCGTAAAATATAATACTGAAATACTGTATAGTACGGACTACTATAGTAGTGTGTCTCGTAAAACCAGTAGTGTACACTGACACAAATGGACGTGTTAGCAGTTCATTATTGCCTAATGATATTAGGAATATTGTACAGTATGTTAGCATCCTAATCCCGTAGCCATTTGTCTTAATCAAAACTAATGGATTTATTCATCTGTCTGCGGCGAAGTGGTGAAGTGTTCCGCTTCCTATACTCAGAGTCCCGTGTTCGATTCCTAAAGTACAGTACGAACGCATGTTAGTTTTTTCCAGACACTTTATAATTTTTTTTAATCACATAAACCAGGGCAAAGCTGCAGCAGATGTACTGTTAAGGTTCTATGCACCATACGGTACACATACAATTCTGTAGCAGGGCAGACTCAATTGAAATGGCTACTGCCTGTGACTCCATGGAGGCTCTCAGCTATGGAGCGAGTGATGACATAGATTTTGCGGACAACGGGGCAGTGCTGAAGGTGCGTCACAATCCCCTCACTAAAATACATAGGGGCGATAGGAATAAGTGAGGTCTATGCACATTACGGTACACCGGACTTGATCGCATAGCACACTGTCAATATGCCCGTCACCCCTGAACCCCCACTACGTGGCAGCCAGCGCTCGGAGATGGAGTGAGAGATAGTAGTGGAGTGAGAGATAGCAGTAGTCTTGAAGGCTACGGGGCAATGCTGAAGAAGCGTCACAATCCCCTCGCCAAAGCGATAGGGATAAGCGAGGTCTTTCATTATGGTACACCGGACTTGATCGCATAGCACACTGTCAAAATGGCCCTCGCCCCTGAACCCCCACTACGTGGCAGCCAGCGCTCGGAGATGGAGTAAGAGATAGTAGTGGAGTGAAAGATAGCAGTAGTCTTGAAGGCTACGGGACAATGCTGAAGAAGCGTCACAATCCCCTCGCCAAAGCGATAGGGATAAGCGAGGTCTATCATTATGGTACACCGGACTTGATCGCATAGCACACTGTCAAAATGGCCGTCGCCCCTGAACCCCCACTACGTGGCAGCCAGCGCTCGGAGATGGAGTGAGAGATAGTAGTGGAGTGAGAGATAGCAGTAGTCTTGAAGGCTACGGGACAATGCTGAAGAAGCGTCACAATCCCCTCGCCAAAGCGATAGGGATAAGTGAGGTCTATCATTATGGTACACCGGACTTGATCGCATAGCACACTGTCAAAATGGCCATCGCCCCTGAACCCCCACTACGTGGCAGCCAGCGCTCGGAGATGGAGTGAGAGATAGTAGTGGAGTGAGAGATAGTAGTAGTCTTGAAGGCTACGGGGCAATGCTGAAGAAGCGTCACAATCCCCTCGCTAAAGCGATAGGGATAAGTGAGGTCTCTCATTACGGTACACCGGACTCGATCCACTGTCAAAATGGCCGTCGCCCCTGAACCCCCACTACGTGGCAGCCAGCGCTCGGAGATGGAGTGAGAGATAGAAGTGGAGTGAGAGATAGCAGTAGTCTTGAAGGCTACGGGGCAATGCTGAAGAAGCGTCACAATCCCCTCGCTAAAGCGATAGGGATAAGCGAGGTCTATCATTACTGTACACTGGACTCGATCCACTGTCAAAATGGCCGTCACCCCTGAACTCCCACCACGTGGCAGGCGGTCGAATTCCCGAAAATGTCGAAAAACGGGGAAAAAATTTGACAATGCAATTCAGTAATTTTCCGTCAAAAAAACGGACTTTCTACATTCGACTTTTTGAAATTCGACATTTGACAAATTCGACATTTCTGCAATGGTACAAATGCGGCATTTCGACAAAAGTATATTCAATTGAAGATTGTAAATTCGCAACAGTGCTTTTAGAAAGTAAATTTGTCAGTTTCAATCTGCCTCCCTTTGCTGGCGGAATCTAATAACATTTTTTAAAAACATGTTTTTGTGTGTGTTTTTTTTATTAGTAATAGCATATCTATTTATATTAGAAGGGATTAGGTACTTGGTTTGTCTATTTAGGAGGCACAAGTATTTTTTATATATTTTTTAAAATATATATATATATTTTTTTTTAATGGAATGGGTTAAAAATCAGAAAAAAAAATGTGTGGGGTCCCCCCTCCTAAGCATAATCAGCCTCGGGCTCTTTGAGCCGATCTTGGTTGCCAAAATACGGGGAAAAAAATGACAGGGGATCCCCCGTATTTTTAGAACCAGCACCGGGCTCTGCGTCCGGTCCTGGTGCCAAAAATACCTTTCTGCCATCCAAAAAGTCGAATCCAGGACGCACATATCCGTCAATTGGTCCGTTTTTCGACAGCGGGACTGTCAAATCCGTTTTTTTATGTCATATGTTGAATTCTGGCCCTGGGGGCTGGAATTCGACTGTCAAATTCCGTCGAATTTAAAAACGGTCGAATTCCAGCCGGAATTCGACCGCAATTGCATATACCACGTGACATAAGCTTGTGTACAGTATCTGTCATGAGGTGTTTTTTTCACTGACACTATTATATTTTTCTATTGTAATATACAGAGGTGGCAAACTAGCCAAACGGGAATAATCAGCTTCTGCTGAATAAAATGAGATGCTACAGTACATGCCTGTATTCTGTGTGTGACTGCGGCTCTATGAAATGAAATCTGAAAATGTAAATATGAAATGCATTACTAATGTGCAGCATTATGTGTATAAGGTGTGCTACAATATTTTCTGGCGTAACATAAGGAAAGGGCACTACTGCATGGTCTAATGCAGTGGTTCTCAAACTCGGTCCTCAGGACCCCACACAGTGCATGTTTTGCAGGTAAACCAGCAAGTTCACAGGTGTACTGTATTAATTACTCACTGACACATTTTAAAAGGTCCATACATTAGGTGGAGCTAATTATTTCACTTGTGATTCTGTGAGACCTGCAAAACATGCACTGTGTGGGGTCCTGAGGACTGAGTTTGAGAACCTGTGGTCTAATGTAAATAAAGATGAATGTGGTGGGGTGTAATGTGAATAAGGGGCAATACTGTTAGGAGTAATGTGGTACTATCATATGATGTAACAAGAATAAGAGATACTACTGCATGATATAATGTGAATAAAGTTGCAGTACTGTGTTGTGTCATTTCATCTGGGGGTATTATTGTCTTACCATGCCCCTTCCCAGCAAGAACTTGCACTGTTTTGGGCTGGCACTAAATGTGCACATTGTTCCTACAGTATTAAAATTATAGGGGTAGGAGCGCCAAAATGGGTGATGGTGCTGGGAAAGGGGTGCAGGGTTAGAGGCGGAACTAGCATCTGTGCAAGAGGGCATCACCCAAAATGTAGCCTAGGGCATCATGTTGGTTAGGGACGGCTCTGGTAATACTGTACTTTGCATTCAATAGAGATACTGTTTGCACACAGGTTTTACATGAATCATTGGCAATGCTGCAGGAGTGTCTCATTAGGCAATCTAAAATATACCACGACTATGGGTGGGGATACAGTAGGTAAGTTCTGTCACCATAAGCTGTCTGCTGTGTATAGCAGATTTCCATCTGGGATGCATTTGTGTTTTTGTAATAAAAAAATAAAAAAATGTTTACTGTACATTTAGTGGATACAGTATTTCTCCCCCATAATGGCACATCATACTGTACAGTTACCCCCATGTACTGTACCGTACCATACTGTATAAGGTAATATTTATTGGAAAAAATCAATATTAATGTAAAAAAAAGTATTTATTACAACATCCGATTGCATGTACTGTACTGATCAAAATGTACAGTACTCTTATTCAGGACTTACAAAACAGAAAATAACTGTTCATACACATCAATAACATTACTACTGTATAATATTCAACATTAGTTTATGCAATAATCAGACAAAGGCAATTTTATAAAATTTTTCAATAATGCACCAATTAAAAATTTTAAACAGAAAATACAGTACAGAACTACATATTTGTGGCTTGACCATTTCTTTCGACTATAACAGGTAATACTTTATACAGGTGATTTATATAATTATTACAATGCTCAGGTGTGAGTACTTCTAGCCAAAATTTCTTTATCCCATCCAACAGCTGCTGTTTTGTTGTTGGCTTCGCAACACTCCTAATGTATCTCTTCAATTGAGCCCACACTAATTCAATTGGATTCATGTCTGGTGATCTATAAAAAAATAAAATAAAAAGAGTATAGAAAAAAAGTTAGTCAATTAATGACATTAAATAGAGAAAATTAAACATACGGTATTGTACTGTTTATTAAACCAAAAAATATATTTACAGTACTAGAGTGCTACCCAAAATTGTACTTGTACACTGTTGAAAGAATACTCACTCTGGTAGTGTGCGTTCCCAATTCATACCTTTCTCTTCCATAAATTTGGCAGAGGCGGAGTGTTTAGGCTCATTGTCTTGGAATATCCTATGGTGAGTTGGGTAATATTTATTCACAAATGGCACCATACATCCCTCTACTATTGTTTCTTGGAAAAAATTCTTATCCATGATCCCTACAGAAATAAAAAAATGTTGTTCATTAATAAGCAACTAATTTTATTGTGCAGTTACATGTACTCTACAGTACAGCATGTATTTTTACAGAACACAGGCACAGAATAAAGTATAGTACTGTACCTTCGAAAAATAATAGGGGACCAGCTCCTAATCGTGTTATGCCTCCCCATACATGGACTTTCAATGGATGCTTTGGGCGTGGTTTTAATGAGATATGGTTACGTTTCCGGAATGACATTCTGGAGAACCGCTCAAGGGCAACAGACGATTCATCTGTGAAAATTACATCATGAAATGTTTCACCACTCTCAATCCATCGCCGTGTCTGTTCCACTCTCTTTTCTTTATTCACATCTCTTATCATGGGAGATATCCTGTGAAGAGCCAAAACTAATGAAATCAGATACAGTAATGAAATTACTGATTTACAGATTACTGTATATACAGTAGACTGTATGTGCAGTATACTGTATTATATACCTACTGTATACATTAAACTGTACATACATTACAGTATATACAGAGTAATATATATATATATACATACATACATACACACACACAAACACATTATACAGTATGTAATCATCACAATAAGCCGGCAATGCTTCATCGCTGTCTCTGAGTGCCTATATAGTAGGTATCTCTTTTGGGATATATATATATATATATACATACATACACACACACACACACACACACACACACACACACACACACACACATACTGTATATAGTATAAAGTACACAATCTGTATAATGATTTATGGCATTGTTATATCACTTATCAAGGGATTATTAACAGTGAATAAGTGTGCATCTACTGTATGGTTTATACTGCTTTCAGTTTACCTTGTTGCGCCAAAGGTCCATCCCATTTTCCGTCGCATCCTTCTGACGCTGGTGGCCGATATGTCCAGGTCATACTTGGAATGGAGAATTTGTTTTATTTGCAAAGCAGTGCGCTCATCATCCTCACGAGTTAGTTCCTCCACAATTTGTTGCACTCTCCTACAGTATAATACAGTATGCAGTTATATTAAGTATTTTTTTTTCTTTCAAAAAATTGTCTATTGTATACAGCAAGTCATTTAAACATTACAGTAGTGTACAGTACGTACCATGTGCATTTTGTAGGAAATACAAATCTGGGCATGATAGCGCACCATTTCTAAAGTGACTATAATGCCACTTTCCTTGAGCCATGCATGGAGGATCTCTTTGATGCTTTTATTTTCTTTTTTCATGTTGGCGATTATCTTGCTCATCGTTTTGTTGATAGTTACTGGCATGTTGTCCAACTGTAATTCCTGTATGGAGAAAAAACATTTGTGAATACTGTAGTCTTTACACATCTGAAAATTTGTAAGAGTGTTATGATAAAAGTTAATACTGTACATGTTTACTATATACAGTAGTACCTGATGTTCAAATTTTAGTACTGTATACTGTACAGTACTGAAAATACCACATCAGTGTTATGGACTGCAATTAGTTTCCTGTATAAAACAGATACAGTAAACAACCCTCCTTGGAAGTGCATGGGCCCTGTGAGACTTACAGTAGTGTACAGCATAAGGGGCGACTGACATGATGTACAAGCATTACTGTACTTACAGTACATGTCAGTACTGAATGTAAATTTAATTATTGCCTAACAACAATGCTGCTTACTGTATATTAAATACTGTAGGCCTAGAAATGTGCATCTCAATATGGTAGTTAAAAAACACAGGGGCCTATGGTGATAAGCGAGTTCTATGCATATTAAAAATGGCCGCCGACTGTGAACCCCCAGCACGTGGCAGCGCTCGGATATGGAGTGAGAGATGGCATACATTTTACAGGCCAAGGGGCAATGCTGAAGGAGCGTCACAATCCCCTAGCTAAAATACACCGGGATAAGCGAGGTCTATGCACATTACATTACACCGAGTTTGACCGTTTAGCAACCTGACAAAATGGCTGCCGACCGTGAACCCCCAGCACGTGGCAGCGCTCGGATATGGAGTGAGAGATGGCATATATTTTACAGGCCAAGGGACAATGCTGAAGGAGCGTCACAATCCCCTAGTTAAAATACACCGGGATAAGCGAGGTCTATGCACATTGATATTGTTACTGTATTTGTGATGTTACCTTTTGATTAAAGTACCGTACAGTATGTGTGATGTTGGCTTTCTTATTACAATATGTGTGATGTTACATGTTCCTACTGATTTTGTCCGTAAATAAAGTGTTTCTTAAAATAAACATGACGTGGTTTCCAATTTTTGTATTCCCAACTTTCTCATATACTGTACTGTATAAATTAGTACTACTGTATGATGGGAATTCAAGAGAAGGGGTTGTACTGTATGCACTGTACAAGATTGCTGAGGGGCAGAATCCTTGGGCATTTCAGGGCATGCTAGAAGTGTCCCCCATTTTATCCCCCTATTACTGGGCATGCGTCTATGGCTTCTGATGGCTTCATCCAGGCTCTCATCCATTACCATAATTTCATTCCAAACAGCCAGATCTGGCAGATTATTTGCTAGATAATTGTATGGTGTACAGTATGACTAGCTTATACAGTAGAAAAAGATACTATACAATGGAGTACAATATAACAAAAATATTTATTAAACAAAAATTAAATTAAATTAACCTTAATTAAAAATAAAAAAAGTGGTCAACTAACAGGTGGACCACCACCCGCAGGAGCAGGAGAGCACGCTGCAACTGTTCTGTGGGAAAAAAGGACAGTATTACAACACAAATACTGAATACTCTACAGTGTAGTAATGGCAATACAGTACTGTACTCTATATTAGACAATCTTGTTATTTACAATGTACAGTACTGTATTGTCAGTACAGTAAATAGAACACTACTGTATGCTGTCGAGGTAATTTAAACATTGCTCTAGTTTACCTCTTGTATAAGTGGGCTGCTGCCTACCCGCTTCTGGGCCAGCCCACCTTTCATGGCCCTGTCTAGGGCCCCCATAAATCATTGGCTCTGTATTGGAGAAAAAAAACATTAGTCGCATTCCAATACTATACAATTACTACTGTATACTGTAGGTACAGTATTATACTGTATTGCTGGTATTCAAAATATAAAGTACTGTACAAGAGTTTAGCTTCAACAGGTCATAAACAAATTGACAAAGGAATAAAACACCACAGTACAAATACTGTAGACATTTATGCATTAGCAGTCATGACATTTCATGACAGCTTCAATGTGGCAAAAAAAGAGGGTTACAGTACTGTAGGTGGTGTTGTAGGGAGTACTATCAATAATAGTGGACTTTAGACTTGGAGAATTCCAGAGATACAGTACTGTACAGTACTGTAGAGAGCAGCTTCTGCAAAATATTGGAGGTGGCAGGTTAAGGAAGAAATCAGTAGTCAGGAAATGCAGCATGCATTTGTGGAGTGAAGAGGGTGAAAAATGAGAGAATGTACAGTATGTACTGTAAGGTTATGTCAGAGATGATCAGCTCAGTGTTATACATGTTACAGTAAGTTAGAGTACAGTACAGTGCATTATGTATTTCTCTCCTATTACCTGGTGTCTCCTCCACTGGTTGCGGACTGTAAAAAGATAAAATACAGTTAGTTATATCAGTTTGACTTAAAATAATGTTGGAGAAAAAAATACTGTAATTACAGTACCAACTATTGCTACTGTACAGTATATTTACCATAAATGTATTCAGGCTCGTCGTCTGTGGGTAAAAGAGAAGAATATTATAAGATACAGTATACAGTAAAAAGTATAGTAATAGTACACTAGTGTCCAGGCCCGGTGACAGGTGGGTAAAAAAAGGGATGCTTGTGACAGGTATGGTGATTCTAAGGGGCCCCACCGAGACCATCAGAAATTTTGTGAGTAGGCCGTATGCCGGTGATTATGACTAGACTTAAGGTAACAACTTTTGTTTTGTTTTGAATTATGTATACTGTACAGTACTGTACTGTATGTGCTACCTATTTACACTCCATGCAATGATGGCATATTGTACAGTACATTTAAAATATTTAGCAGTTAGTGTAGTGGTAATTTTTGGGATGACAGTATCAGCATACTGTAAGCATCCAACTGCGGACCTCAAACAGATGCCACCCCTAGATACAGTACGTGCATCTCGTGCCTAATGGGAAATTCATCACTGACAGTAGCTAGAGAGAGAGAGATGACTGGAGAGACAGTGACAAGGGCAGAGAGAGAGAGAGAGAGAGACAGGTAAATATAGTAAGATGGGTTTTTTTTTTTAGAACAGGTGATGTCCATACAGTAGCAACCAAATACAGTATTACCTACTGTACTGCATTATCGTCTGTAAGTGTAGCTAGATAAATGTTAATGTGGAATGTGATCGGTTGCTACTGTATGGGCAACATCACCAGTTCAAACAAAAACACTCATCTAAAGTCCTCAATCCACTATTCTGATTTGTGCAATTTTCATCCGATTTCTACGCATTTGCCAGAAAAATCTGATGAAAAGTGCTACTCTGATGGCATCAGATCAATGTCAGTAATAATTATTACCACTAAATGCCGCGTCGTCATCATCCTCCTCCTCCTCGGCGGCCTGTTCCAGTGTAGGGCCTGTGAAAAAAAACATTAATAAGAAAAAAAGGTTCATTCCAGGAAATACACTACTGTACTATTTTCAACACAATGTTGTACATACAGCATACCCTCCAACATGACCCACCCCACTAGGTACAAAATGCTCTGTTTCTGGACTTCCCTCTTAATTTATTATTGCCATCACCTGTGAAGAAACAGCTTTCTTATCATTTAACTAGTTCAACACAGGTGATAGAAATCAGGGACGTGCAGTCAGGGGAGGCAGGGGAGGCAGTGCCTCCCCTGTCATTAATGAGTAAAATAATACAAAGAAGATACTTATGACACATAAGTATCTTCTTTATTATTTTACCTATCATTAATGTGTGTTAAAATCACTTTGGGAGGCACCGATCGTGGTGCCTCCCGTAGTGATTAGGAAAAGTATGGGGAGCGGGGGGCGGGCGCAGGCGGGCCCTAGCAATGGGCTGGAAAAGCCCATTGAAATAACATGGGAAAGCGGCACCATTAGTGGTGCCGCTTTCCTACAGGGACGTGCTTTCAACCTATGAAAGCACGTCCCTGTGAGTGAGGCCACAGTGATTGGCCAGCGGATCCGTCACTGGATCCGCTGTCAATCACTGTATGGGGCGGCATCGGTACCTGCGGAGGTGCGGGCGGCGGAGGTGCGGGATGCGGCGGGATGCGGCGGGCCGGGCGGCGGAGGTGCTGGCGGCGGAGAGGCGGGCGGCGGTAGCGGCGGCGAGACGCGCTTTCAGGCTCCATGTGCAGAGTTTGGCAGCGGAAGCGGTACCCATTTCAAAAATGGCGCCTCAGCGTCATTTTTGAAATTCAAGATGGCCGCCGCGAGCCAATCATGGCTCGCCGCGTCATCGTCCCGCCCCCTCCCGCTGACTTATATAAGTCAGCGCGAGGCAGCGGCTGTCAGTCCGACGGCGGAGGAGGAGCGGAGAAGAGCTCCTGAAGACTGAAGACGCCGTGGAAGTCCTGGATGGGCGGCGGCTATGCAAAAGAGCTTAGCAGCCGCCGCCCACCAGGTGAAGATGCTGGAAGTCCTGGGAAGGCAGCGGCCATGCAAAAGAGCTTAAAGGCCGCCGCCTCCCAGGTGAAGACGTCGTGGAAGTCCTGGATGGGCGGCGGCTATGCAAAAGAGCTTAGCCGCCGCCGCCCACCAGGTGAAGACGCCGGAGGAAGACCCCAGAAGCCCTGGGGAAGTGGCGCCCTCCCAGGTGAAGACGCCGGAAGCCCTGGGAAGGCGGCGGCCATGCAAAAGAGCTTAAAGGCCGCCGCCCCCAGGTGAAGACCCAGTTTAATAAAGGATTTTTTAAAGAATGTGTTGTGTTTTTTTTTTTATATTTTCTTTACAGGTGGACTACAGGTGCCAGCGGGCCCTTTATGTCCGGGCATGCTGGCACTTGTGGTTCTCCAAGTGCCAGCATGCTGGGGCAGGCTTGCTGGGATCTGTAGGCCACCTGTAAAGAACAGAACATACAATGAACCCCGCACCCACCGCCACCAGGGGTGCGGGGCATAGCACTGGGCTATCAGCCCAGTGCTGGTTGTTGCTCGGGAAGGGGGACCCCATTTTGATTTTTTGGGGGCCCCACTTTCCGAGGAATTCCAGCCCTGGGCTGACTGGTTTGGGGGGTGTTTAATGGCATGGCAGGGGGACCCCACACTGAGTGTCTCCCCTGCTATGGCATTATCCCCCCTGGCTGGTTCTGCCTGGTGCTGGTTTTAGTGGTGTGGGGGGATTGCACTTTTTTTTTTTTTTTTGGGGGGGGGGGGGGGGTGTTTAGCTGCAGTGCCTCCCCAGGCCCTGACCTCACCGCACGTCACTGATAGAAATCATAAATTGAGAGGGAAGTCCAGAAACAGAGCATTTTGTACCTAGCGGGGCGGGTCATGTTGGAGGGTCTGCATACAGAAACATAGAATTTGACGACAAATACTGTAAGAACCATTTTGCCCATCTAATCAGCCTCTTTTTTGTACCTTTTTTTTATATCAAACCTTATTTGATCCTTATTTCTTTGTAAAGATATCCTTATGTCTCTTCCATGCATGTTTAAATACTGTAGCTCTACTGTTTTAGGCTCTATCACCTCTGATGGGAGGCTATTCCACTTGTCCACTGCACTTTCTGTGAAGTAATTCCCCCTGAACCTCCCCCCCTCCAGTCTCAGTGCACATCCTCGTGTCCTATTGCTTGCAGTATCTTCATTAGGAGAATGTTTCCCTCCTGGACTTTATTAAAACTAGAGATGTGCAGCGGAAATTATTCAGGGTTTTGTGTTTTGGTGTTGGATTCGGACGTGTTTTGGCAAAACCACCCTTTCAGATTTTTGTCGGATTCAGATGCGTTTTGGATTTGGGTGTTTAAAAAAAACAAACCCCTCAAAAACAGCTTAAATCATAGAATTTGGGGGAAATTTTTATCCTATAGTATTATTAACCGCAATAACCATAATTTCCACTAATTTCCAGTCTATTCTGAACACCACACACTTCACAATATTAATTTTAGTCCTAAAATGTGCAACGAGGTCGCTGGATGACTAAGCTAAGCGACCCAAGTGGCCGGCACAAACACCTGGCCCATCTAGGAGTGGCACTGCAGTGTCAGACAGGACTTACTTGATGGGTACAGTGTGGTGGGGGACAGAGGGTACTGGTCCTCCTCCTCCTCCTTCGCCACGGCCTGTGACAGTGTAGGGCCTGTGAAAACAAAAATTCCATTAAATATACTTTTGTATTCTGTGTTGAATACAGTATAACAAAAATTCAGTCAGGTTGGAGGAGAGTAGATTTTGCACACAGAGATGAGAATGTCGAGGCCAGAATCAGGGGGTAGTGGAGGAAGGTTAGGATACCGTACCTCACCCTGTTGGGATTGCTGCAATCAGGATGCCACTGTCGGTCACCTGACCGCTGGAATCCTGACTGCTGGTCACGTAAACCCAACCCTTTGGTTTAACACAATGTACAGTACAGTACAATACTGCAGTTTACTTACCAAGTTGGGGAGAGGGCTTCTCCTCTTCCTCTTCCTCCTCTTCCTCCTGACTGTCAATAATTACTGAGTGGAAAATGAAAAAAAATTATAAACAAAATACAGTAGAGTACAGTTACTACAAAATTGAACAGTAGTCTACAGTAGTACAGTGCTACAGGAGGCAGAGAGATATTCATAATACAGTAGGAGCAGAATGATTATCCAGTGGTAGGGGACATACAGTACTGTACTTTACCTGTATTTAAAACACCTGCTGTCTGGATCCCGACATTCAGAACTCCGAGTCCGGAATCAGACTATGATTGGAGGGTTAGGCTAGTGGACGGTGGGTAGGATGCACAATTTTGGGCACCATACTACAAAATGGATATTGTGAAACTTGAAAAGGTTCAGAGGCGGGCAACCAAAGTGATCAAGTGGATTGAGAAGCTGGAATATGAGGAAAGGCTTGCTAGGCTAGGCATGTTTACATTGGAAAAGAGGAGATTAAGAGGGGACATGATTAAAATTTACAAAAATGTAAGAGGACAATACACGGAGCTTGCGGAGGATCTGTTTTTTATAAGATCCGCTCAGGTTGGAGGAGATGAGATTTCCCACACAGAGGCAAAAAAGGGTTCTTCACAGTGAGGACAATACTGTAAATGTTTGGAATTTCCTGCCTGAGAGAGAGTAGTAAAGGCGGACTTGGTCAATACGTTTAAAAATGTGCGAGATAAATTCCTACTGTACTTACTACACTGTGTCTCCTCCTCCTCCGGCTCCATGAAAATAATGTCTGTGTTGAACATAAAACAAATATATATATATTTTATATAATAAAAATTATATAAATATATATTAAAAAGCAAAAATGAAAAATATGAACAGAATGTTTGTCCAGTGGTAGGGGATGTACAGTATAGTACTGTGCTGTACTATACTGTACCTATCTTTAAAATAACGGCTGTCGGGATACCGACATTCAGAATGCAGAATCTGGATTCAGAGTATGACTGGAGGGTTAGGCTAGTGGAGGGTGGGTAGGATGCACAATTTTGGGCACCATACTACAAAATGGATATCGTGGAACTAGAAAAGGTTTAGAGGAGGGCGACCAAAGTGATCAAGTGGATTGAGAAGCTGGAATATGAGGAAAGGCTTGCTAGGCTAGGCATGTTTACATTGGAAAAGAGGAGATTAAGAGGGGACATGATTAACCTTTACAAATATATACAGTAAGGGGAAAATACACAGGAACTGTTTTTAATAAGATCGACACAGAGGACACGTGCACAGTCACTCGTGTTGGAGGAGAGGAGATTTCGCATACAGAGACGAAAAGGGGTCTTCACAGTGAGGGAAATACTGTACGTTTGGAATTCCCTGCCTGAAAAGTAATAAAAGTGGACTCGGTCAATACTTTTAAGAATGGGCTTAAGAAAATCCTACTGTTCTTACTATACTGTGGCTCCTCCTCCTCCTCCCCCGAGTCCATGTAAGTGACATCTGCGTTGAATATAAAAAAAACAAAAAACAAAACAAAAAGAAAAGTCAAATTTGCCATTGTTATTTCCAATACTACTGTACTAAAGTATTATCCAATACTTTACAGTAGTACAGTGCTACAGAAAGTAGAGAGGCAGAGAGACATTCTTAGCCGGAGTGTGGAATGACCGTCCACTGGTAGGGGAAGTACTGTACCTGCATCTAAAATACCAGCTGTCCGGACGCCGGCATTCAGAATGAAGAGGCCGGAATCAGAGTATGAATGGAGGATTAGGGGGTAGTGGAGGAGGGTTTGGATACCGGACCTCAACCTGATGTGATTTCTGCAATCAGGATGCCGCTGTCGGTCACTTGACTGCTGGAATCCTGACCACTGGTCACGCGAACCCAAGCCATTGGTACACAATTGGAAAACTCATCTCTTCAGACAAGCCTACTGTATCATATTCCAGACCCACCCACATAACCTTCAATGCTTCCCTATCCAATGACATCCTCTCTGTACAGAACACATAACCTCACCTATTTTCCTATAGATTGTAAGCTTGCGAGCAGGGCCTTCCTACCTCTACTGTATGTCTGTCTGTTTTTACCCAGTTTTGTTCTATGACTGTTATTCTAATTGTAAAGCGCAATGGAATACTGTATGCTGCACTATATACGGTAAGAAACTGTTAATAAATCAATAAATAATAAATGTACTATACAGTACAGTAGAGTACTGTACAGTAGATTACAATTCTTACCAGGCTGGCCTGAGGGCTCCCCCATTTCCTCCTCCTCCTCTGCCTCCGTATCAATAACGAGGCGGTCTGTGTGTAAAAGATAACAAGTATTGTAAAATCATCTGGATTGCAGTGAGTTATCTGTGCTGGTCAGGACAGGGGGGTTGGACTGTATAAATCACTACAGTATGTACACTACTGTATTTGACAATACTTACCAGCTTGGTGGCGCCTGGCCCGCCTCCTGTGCCGTCGTGCTCCCAGCCCTGTAAAAGTATATGTACAGTATAATGGCAGCATACTGTACAGCCAATAAAATTCAAAATTGACAGCATCTTTATGACATCACTATCAATGGAATTGTTCATTCTAGTACCCTGCACCTAATCACTCAGGCGGGCATAGTGTACTGTACTGTCTTCAAAACGTAAGGGGCACATTTCTAAATGTGACATACAGTACACTTACAGTATCGCTACAGTACAGTAGGTCCAGGGTATTAGACAGAACACTACCTTTATAGACATTGTAACACACATTAGCATTGCCCTTATAAACATTATGACACACATCAGCATGCAGCCCTCCCACCCTTAACCATTTCAGTACTGTTCATTACAGTATAAATTGATTTCATGACAGATGATGCAGCACTCGCCTGAATTCATCTTATTCACGTCATGTCACAGTAGTGCAGTTTATTCACGTCACAGTACTGTCCTTGATTCACGTTGTGTCACACAGTAGAGCACCTTATTCACGTTACTGTACTGTACGTCACAGTAGTGCAGTAGTATATCCACATTACATCACAAAGTAGAGATCTGCCACAGTCATGAACCTTATAACACATTATGCAAGAGTAATGCACGTCAGAACACATTAGGCCACTGTAACATCCCTTTGAATAATTTCTGCCACAGTAACGTCCCTTAGAACACTGTACTATCTGAAACACAAATCTCCCTTATAACCGAAAAATATTGACTTGAACTTTGGGAATAAAACCCGGGACTCTCAGTGTGGGAGGCACTGCACAATACGACAAACTGCACATTACACTGCACAATACGCTGCAGGTACACTGCACGACACTGCATACTGTATGCACTGCACTGCGTAATACAACAAACTGCACATTACACTGCACGATACACTGCACTTTTCCCTGAAAAATATGATACAATGTACACTGCACAAAACACTGCAATTACCACATGTGTATACAGTACACTGCACATTGTGATTCACTATGCATTACACTCACTGCACAATACCATATACTGAATGTACACTGCATGACACGCTGCAATTACACAGCATGATACACTGTGATACACTGCATATACTGTACACTGCATGACAATGCCGTAACTAGGCATTTTAGCGCTGTGTGCAAGAAACAACAGTGGCGCCCCCCCATGTAAGACAGGGGCAGTGCGCGCCGTAGTCACGCAAAAAATTTACAGGGGGCATGGCTTCACGGGGAAGGGGCGTGGCTACAAAATAATAGCAATTCATATTACGGTGCACAGTAGTCTACATTATTCAAATTACGCTGCACAGTAGCGCCACTACACCAGGTAGAGCCCCTTTTATACATTACAGCAGACAGCATCCCCCTTTTTACACATTACAGCAGACAGTCCCCCTTTTTACATATTGCAGCAGCCAGTCCCCCTTTTTACATATTGCGGCAGCCAGGCCCCCTTTTTACACATTGCGGCAGCAAGTCCCCCTTTTTACACATTGCGGCAGCCAGGCCCCCTCTTTACACATTGCGGCAGCCAGACCCCCTTTTTACACATTGCGGCAGCCAGTCCCCCTTTTTACACATTGCGGCAGCCAGGCCCCCTTTTTACACATTGCGGCAGCCAGTCCCCCTTTTTACACATTGCGGCAGCCAGGACCCCTTTTTACACATTGCGGCAGCGAGGCCCCCTCTTTACACATTGCGGCAGCCAGACCCCCTTTTTACACATTGCGGCAGCCAGTCCCCCTTTTTACACATTGTGGCAGCCAGTCCCCCTTTTTACAAATTGCGGCAGCCAGTCCCCCTTTTTACACATTGCGGCAGCCAGGACCCCTTTTTACACATTGCGGCAGCCAGTCCCCCTTTTTACACATTGCGGCAGCCAGTCCCCCTTTTTACACATTGCAGCAGCCAGTCCCCCTTTTTACACATTGCGGCAGCCAGTCCCCCTTTTTACACATTGCGGCAGCCAGTCCCCCTTTTTACAGCCAGTCCCCATTTTTACACATTGCGGCAGCCATCCCCCTTTTTACACATTGCGGCAGACGGTGTCCCCCTGAGAGAGAGAGAGAGAGAGAAAGAGAGATATACTTACCATCTCCCTGCTGGCAGTCAGGCTCCTCATGCAGCTCCCTCGGTGCAGGCAGTGAGGTGAGAAGGAGGAGGAGGGAGGGGGAGCAGGGAGCCGCAGCAGCACTATGTCATTGGTAGTAAGCGCCGCCTCAGCATCCCCCTCTCCTTCCGTATTGGCTGCCCGGCGCTGCTGTGGATGCTGGGATGAAGGAACCGCATCCCAGCATCCACAGCAGCGCCAGGCAGCCAATACAGAAGGAGAGGGGGATGCTGCAGCGGCGCTTACTACCAATGAAATAGCGCTGCTGCGGCTCCCTGCTCCCCTCCCTCCTCCTCCTTCTCCGCTGCCCGACACTGGTCTCTTCTTCCTCCACAGCGCGGCGCATGGCGCACACAGCAGAGGCGGCATGTAATGAGTCAATTTGACTCATTACATGCCGCTGGCCGTGCGCCCTCAGGTCAACTGCGCTGTGTGCCAAGCCCACTTGGCACACACGTAGTCACGGCCCTGCTGCATGATACACTGCACAATCGTAGACCACATGGATTGTAAAGAACTATATATACACACAAGTTAAAAAAATAATTATTGTTTTTGTAAAACTCATGTCGATCTTTTTCCATGTCAACTTAACGGCCATGTCAACCTAAAATATAACTGTTGTCAACCAATTTCAAAAGCCACACCATCTAGGTCGACACCAGATATAGGTCGACATGGGCAGTGTGCGCCGCAGCCGCGCAAAAAATTTATAGAGGGCGTGGCTTCACGGGAAGGGGCGTGGCCACAAAATAATAGCAATTCATATTACGGTGCACAGTAGTCTACATTATTAAAAATTACGCTGCACAGTAGCGCCACTACACCAGGTAGAACCCCTTTTATACATTACAGCAGACAGCGTCCCCCTTTTTACACATTACAGCAGACAGTCCCCCTTTTTACACATTGCGGCAGCCAGTCCCCCTTTTTACATATTGCGGCAGCCAGGCCCCCTTTTTACACATTGCGGCAGCCAGTCCCCCTTTTTACACATTGCGGCAGCCAGTCCCCCTTTTTACACATTGCGGCAGCAAGTCCCCCTTTTTACACATTGCGGCAGGCAGGACCCCTTTTTACACATTGCGGCAGCCAGTCCCCCCTTTTACACATTGCGGCAGCCAGGACCCCTTTTTACACATTGCGGCAGCCAGTCCCCCTTTTTACACATTGCGGCAGCCAGGACCCCTTTTTACACATTGCGCAGCCAGGACCCCTTTTTACACATTGCGGCAGCCAGTCCCCCTTTTTACACATTGCGGCAGCCAGTCCCCCTTTTTACACATTGCGGCAGCCAGGCCCCCTTTTTACAGCCAGTCCCCCTTTTTACACATTGCGGCAGCCATCCCCCTTTTTACACATTGCGGCAGACGGTGTCCCCGAGAGAGAGAGAAAGAGAGATATACTTACCATCTCCCTGCTGGCAGTCAGGCTCCTCGTGCAGCTCCCTCGGTGCAGGCAGTGTGGTGAGAAGGAGGAGGAGGGAGGGGGAGCAGGGAGCCGCAGCAGCGCTATGTCATTGGTAGTAAGCTCCGCTGCAGCATCCCCCTCTCCTTCCGTATTGGCTGCCCGGCGCTGCTGTGGATGCTGGGATGAAGGAACCGCATCCCAGCATCCACAGCAGCGCCGGGCAGCCAATACAGAAGGAGAGGGGGATGCTGCAGCGGCGCTTACTACCAATGAAATAGCGCTGCTGCGGCTCCCTGCTCCCCCTCCCTCCTCCTCATTCTCCGCTGCCCGGCACTGGTGTCTTCTCCCTCCACAGCGCGGCGCACGGCGCACACAGCAGAGGCGGCATGTAATGAGTCAATTTGACTCATTACATGCCGCTGGCCGTGCGCCCTCAGGTCAACTGCGCTGTGTGCCAAGCCCACTTGGCACACACGTAGTTACGGCCCTGCTGCATGGTACACTGCACAATCGTTGACCACATGGATTGTAAAGAACTATATATACACACAAGTTAAAAAAATAATAATTGTTTTTGTAAAACTCATGTCGATCTTTTTCCATGTCAACTTAACGGCCATGTCATCTTAAAATATAACTGTTGTCAACCAATTTCAAAAGCCACACCATCTAGGTCGACACCAGATATAGGTCGACATGGTTTCGACCTAGATGGTGTCACTTTTGACATGGATAGTAAATGTAAGAAAAATTTAAAAAGTGTAAAAAAAATACAAATTGACCTTTTGACCCTGGTTAATGTTTGGGCCTTGTTTAACCATTTGTTTACCACAGATACAGTGCTGTATAGACCGGATACCTGCTGCTACAGCAGCCACCTGCTATAATGTACTGTTCCTGTAACTACAATAACTTAAAGTACAGTAATCTACAGTGATGTACTGTACTTACAATCCCTTATGGCCTGCAGGCGCCTTGGAGTCCGGCGGACGAGGTCGCTCCACCTCCTCTGCAGTGACCTCATGGATCTCCTCCGGTTATATTTCCGGAGGATATCCCTGCTGGCCCTCCTGTAGGCCCGCACTTTCTCCTCATTGCTGGCGAGACTTCTGTCCCGCCAGCGCACGAGGAGACGCAGCTCACCGAGCGCATAAGGACGGTCTCTTGCATCAGCCATGACTCCGTCCTTATGCGCACTGTACGTCTCAGACGTCGTGCGTCTCAGACGTCCTGCATCTCAGACGTCATGAGTCTCAGACATCGTGCGTTCCACGCATTCAGCGACGCCCGATGAGGATTCCCAATTTCATGTGTGAAAGTACAGCAAACAGCGCCCTGCCCCCTCCCCATTGGTGTTGGTTTATGCCTTAGGGGACTTGGACGCTCGCATTTGTAAAGCACGGTATTTCCCATCGTCTCCTGCTAGCCCATACCCATTATGACTTAGGGAACTCAGACGCTCATTTACTGTACATGTATTTTAAAAGCACGGTGTTTATACATTGTATTGTGTGTTTATACATTGTATTGTACATTCTTCCTTTTACACAATTACTGTAGTTGCGTCTCCATACAGTAGGTCGCCTCCCGTTACGCCTACAGTATTGACATTACAGTCATCCCATCGTCTCCCCCTACCCCCATCGCCCTTCCCCCTGGGAGCCTGCACAGATCATGCAGTGGACAGGGAGTGAATTCAGGTCCTGTGCAATACACAAATGCCGAAGATCTACAGTACTGTTTTGCTCACTCAGAATACACTCATTTCTACTCATTGCCGCTGGGTAGTGGCATTTAGCGTAAAGAATCGCTCCTGCAGATCTACTCTGATTTATGTGAAACTTGTGTGCATCCTTTCATTGGATGTACAGTATTAGAGAGAAAAAAAATATTAAAGTGAATGTCACGGGAACACAAAATAAAAAAATGGTTGGCACTTCCTTCCCATTGGTGTTGGTTTATGCCGTAGGGGACTCGGACGCTCATATAATTGCATTTCAAAGCCACGGTATTTCCCATCGTCTCCCCCTACCCCCATTGCCCTTCCCCCTGGGAGCCTGCACAGATCATGCAGTGGACAGGGAGGGAAATCAGGTCCTGTGCAATACACAAACGCCGAAGATCTACAGTACTGTTTTGCTCACTCAGAATACACTCATTTCTACTCATTGCCGCTGTGTAGTTGCATTTAGCGTAAAGAATCGCTCCTGCAGATGTACTCTGATTTATATGTAACTTGTGTGCACCCTTCCATTGACTGTTTTACAATGAAAATAACATAATACAGTATATTATTACAATATAAAAAAAAACCAAACATCCGGTCTCGAACCCTGGACCCCCAGCGTGGGAGGTGGGAGCCTTCATCGCTAGCCCACAACGCCCGATGAGGATTCCCAATTTCATGTGTGAAAGTACCGCAAACAGCTCCCTGCCCCCTCCCCATTGGTGTTGTTTTATGCCTTAGGGGACTCGGACGTTCGCATTTGTAAAGCACGGTATTTTCCATCGTCTCCTGCTAGCCCATACCCATTATGACTTAGGGAACTCAGACGCTCATTTACTGTACATGTATTTTAAAAGCACTGTGTTTATACATTGTATTGTGTGTTTATACATTGTATTGTACATTCTTCCTTTTACACAATTACTGTAGTTGCGTCTCCATACAGAAGGTCGCCTCCCGTTACGCCTACAGTATTGATATTACAGTCATCACTGACCAATTGCCAGAGCTGTAGATCAATCCGCCGCTATACTGTACGATCGAAAGTACTGGATTAGTGGAGCATTAGCCACTTAGTGGTGATGTGTAATGCATGCTGAGTATCTAGATCACCTCAACGCGTCTGCCTGCGATTAATCTCAGCTATCGCCCTAGCGTGACTAAACGGCCGTCTAGCTGGAGAATCAGTCAAGATGAAGATGGCTACATCTGTATGGACTTTTGAACCAGCTATCTTGGAAATATTTCCCTGTGGGATTCCATCTATACAGCACCGATTGGAGAGACCCAGCGCTCACACGAACAGCACAGCTTGCCTGCTGGCAATTTCAAATCTCTGGAAGTCTCCATCGACAAGGGTAACACCAGCTGTTTGCATTTCTTCTCCCCAGGGAACTTTGCATATTTTCAAACCGGGATCCTTTGTGGACACTTTCTAGCAGCCACTATCAACCATTTCTGAGCTCCATCAATGCCTTTTACTACATGTGTATATTGGAATTATTTCCTGCTTTTAGCATGTGATGTCTAGTTAATTAATAAATTTATGTTATTTTATTGGAATTCATCCACAGTTTTTATTATTGGGGAAACATCTAGCGCCAGTTTCTTTTTTACTCTTCACAATTTTCATTGGGACTGACAATCCCTACTGGCAGCTGTGACAGCGCGTCTGGGCCTGTTTTTCTGTTCTGGTATTTAAGACACTTGCTGTAACGAGGACTTTGTTTCCTTTGACCATCTGGTAATTATCCATCTTTACACTCAGTTTACCTGTGCACCGGCTGCATGTGCTCTGGTTTTTATTGATGAGGAGACATGTTTTAGATGTTTTTTTATGAAAAAATTGTGGTAAAAGAATAAAACTGTGTTACAAGAGATGCTCTATACCTCTTGTTTTTTATGACATTTGACGACTGGAAATACTGATAAAAAATGTCCGCTTATTCATGAGGAAATCAGAGGTCTTTCTACACGCCTGAATTCAAGTACTGTTAAGGAATGTACCCTACTATCTAATTTATGGGTGTTGCGTGATTTTGAATTCTCATATTGGGTTATTGTTCAGTTTGTCACCTGGGTTTGGCGCCCAATTACTGTAACCACCTAATTTTACTTAGAAGCTGGGAGAATGAAAGACCATTCTTTAAAAGAGCAGGGTGGTAACTAGACGCCATCAAGTAATTATTACAATCTGTACGCTTGCTGTATAATGTCGGGGGTCATACCGAGTTGTTTGCTCGTTGCCGATTTTCGCTATGCTGCGATTTGTTGCAAATTGCGTATGCGCAAGGCACACAGGGCGCATGCGCTTAGTTATTTAGCACAAAATTTAGCAGTTTTGCTGTGGCTTCTGCGGCGCTTTTCAGTCGCACTGCTGTTTGGTAAATGATTGACAGGAAAGGGGCGTTTCTGGGCGGCAACTCAGCGTTTTCCCGGCGTTTGCAAAAAAACGCAGGCATGTCAGGGAAAACGCGAGAGTGTCTGGAGAAACGGGGGAGTGGCTGGCCGAACGCAGGGCGTGTTTGTGATGTCAAACCAGGAACTAAACGGACTGAGCTGATCACAATTTGTGAGTAGGTCTGGAGCTACTCAGAAACTGCTAATAATTATTTAGTAGCAGTTTTGCTAAGCTTTCGTTCGCTATTCTGCTATACTAAGATACACTCCCAGAGGGCGGCGAACTAGCGTGTGCAATGCTGCTAAAAGCAGCTAGCGAGCGAACAACTCGGAATGATGGCCGTGGTTCTAAAACCAACATCCCTTCTACCAACATTAATGTCTAAAAAGTGAATTTCATCTCTCTGTATGCTAAAGGTACATTTAATGTTAACATCACGCATACTGATGTCCTCCATCATTGCAATAAAGCTTTCTTTGGTACTAGTCTAGAGCAAAAAGATATCATCTATAAATAAAGTAAAAAAATAGGATATGTTTCTTATACTCATCTACAGGTATATATCAAAGAATAATCTCTGTTCAAGACCAAACATAAATGCGTTGGTGTATGTGGGGGCCACTGGAGAACTCATCACACACCCAAGAATTTGCACATAAAACTCCTTATTAAATAAGAAATAATTGCGTGTCAATACCAACCTCAGCAGCTCAAGATACAGATACATTGAGGGACTAGTATACTATGCATTCTTGTTAATCAGCCTCTGCAATGCAGCCATAACCCTATCATGGGGTATGCTAGTATATAGGCTAACAATATCTGCCATACACAACCAATAATCAGTAGTAGGTAATAAAATATTACTAAATTTTTCCAAAAACGAATATGTGTCTTTAAGATACAGTAAGTATTTTCATATTTAATTACTGGCTGCAGGAATTCCAAATAATGTGAGACATGACTAAAGTGATAGTCTCTAGCTGCAATGATACAGTGGGTCACCCAGGGGGCTTGTTTAAGTTCTTGTGCAGTTTAGGAATTGTGTAAACAACAGGGACAAGAGGTGATGAGGCAATTAAAGCATGGTAAGTGTCCATATCAATCGTTCCTCTATCAACCGATTGTTGTAATAAGGCACCTAGTTCCCTTGAATATTCCTCAGTCAGATCCTTAGATAACTTATTTTTGACAGTCCGATCATTCAATTGTGAATAAGCCCTAAATAATAATGCTCAATGTACTGGACCACAATCCCACCCCACACGTCTGCGGAGCGGATCGTGATATCGGTCCTTGCGGACAATGATCTCAAGGCTAGGCGTTCATCCAGTAAAAGATTATTCACCTGTTTATTATGATGTTTGCTGATTGTCTCAATTTTATTGGACATTTTCACTGCTGTGCGATCAGGTCGGAACTGTGCATGCGCTGTGGCCGCAGGGGTGGTCAATAGTTTGCTGGCTGTCGGGATCCCGGCGCACAGTATACCGGCGCCGGAATCTTGACACCCCATATACCAACACTTTTTCTCCTTCTCGGGGGTCCACGACTCCCCTGGAGGGAGAATAAATAGCGTGGCATGCGTAGCGCGCCACTGTGCAAGCAGCGAGCCCACAAGGGGCTCATTTGCGCTCGCCACACTGTCAGTATGCCAGTGGTCGGGATTCCTGCACCGGTATGCTGGTCGCCGTGAGTCCGGTCTCACTACACCTGGCATATCATACTACACCTGCTGGGCAGCGATGCGTCCAACGAAGAAAGTGGTCGCAGCGGCGACCACAAAAGGATTGACAGCAGGAAGGCGGATACGGATTTCAACTGACCGTTTTCGGGGAGTGGATTTCCAAATGCAGGCATGTCTGATCCGCAAGGGCGGATGTCTGATGTCAATTCCGGGACCTGAGACGCTGAAGTGATCGCACCAGGTAAGTAAGTCCAGACCTACTCCTTTTGTGCACAAAACTTTTTCTGCATAGCATGGCTGCACTAGCGATCGCAGCCTTGCTATGCAAAAATCCACTACTCCATAGGTGGCGTCTACCTGATCACACGGGCAGCAAAAAGTTGCTGCATGCGATCAGGTCAGAATGAGGGCCATAGTCCCGGTGAATGCATGGATAGCTGGATTAATGGAGGGTGGATCAAAAGTCGACTTAGCCCGTACAGGACTAATAGAAACTAGATTTTGATCACAAACCTTGCTATTGAAGAATTCTTTTAACCTAAGCTGTCTGTTAAAGTGAGCTAGATCTATTTTACTTTCAAAACTATGAAATCCATTCGTTGGTACAAAGCTCAGGCCAGTTTCTGAATCAGTGAGAGGCTTAGAGATTATTTATTGTACTTTACAGTCTTTTTTCCTTTGCCTCTCGCATTGTCATCCCCTTCTGGTTCTTCTTCGACCAGCACATCTTTTTGCGCCCTGGTCTTGACGCCCGTCTTACTAGAAGAGGCAATATTGGAGTCACTCTGTGATGTAGCACTTGAGCCATATATATATATATATATATATATATTTATATATATATATATATACTAGGTGATATATCGTGCCCTATGGGTGCTCTTCACACCGTCATAAGGAGCTATGCCCCCTTAACCCTTGCATGCCCATGTGGCGTGCAATATTTGTATTACAGTATATGGAGTATTACCTCCAATCATAATTGTGTGAGTGGTTAAATATTGCACAAATAAAGGGCGTGCGATGATTAAGGGGTAGTAGCCCCTTGCAATGGCGTGAACAGTGCACACAGGGACTGATGAATCACCTAGTAGGTGCTGTGGTTGGGGGAGTAACGTGTGTGTGGGAGAAGCGGATGGGGAGGGGGTCTGGGGGTGCCTGCGGGTGGGGTCTGTAGCCACTGTGGGTGAGGGAGTAGTGGTTGCGGGGCTGCCACGGGTGAGGGAGAGGTTTGGGGGTGCCTGCAGGTGAGGGTCCGGATCCACTGCAGGTGGGGTAGTAGCAGTTGAGATGGTGCTATGGGTGCGGAAGGGGCAATTGTGGGGGTGCTTCTGGTGGGGGAGGGTGTCCAGAGCCCCCACGGGTGGTGGAGGGGGATGTGGGGGTGCCGCAGATGGGGCTCGGAGGTACTGCGAGTGGGGGTGGGGTAGGGGCGGGTAATGCTTCTTCTGGAAGCAGCTAAGCTGCTGTCATCCCTCTGGCAGTGGCTCTCACGGAGTCTCACACAACAGGCAAGCAGCCAGTCACTATTGTTAGCGCTGGTGTCCCAACACGTGGCGTTACAGGGAAGAAGATGCACTCAATAAAGTACAGCTCCCAGCAGCACTTAGCGCCAGAATACTTCGGCGCTAAGGGCTGCTTGGAGCTGTAGTTTATATAGTGCATCTACTTCCCTGTGATGCGGCACGTTGGGACACCGTCGCTAACAATAGTGACTGGCTGGCAGAACTAACTGACTCGCTGAATCAATGTAAAAGGTGAGAGTGACAGTGCACACCCAATGCACAGCACTGTCACCTTTTACATTAAATCAGCATCCAGCGATATCACCCACTCTATCCATTACATTAGCCATCTTGGGGCTTCCAGGCCAGCAGTCCAGGAGCTGTGTTGTGGCGTCAGGGCCTCTGGGGCTCTGGGCGAGGCTGTGACAGGGAGGCACTTCTGTGACATCACACACAGAGGAGGCTCCACAGAGAGTATGTGGTGCAGGGAGGGCTATGAAAGCCTTCGGCTGCACCACTTTCATACACATCTATGCTTATGGCAGCAGCAGCTTTTGTTGCACCTGCGCTGTGGCTAGGGAGTGGGGATTGTTGATGCTGTAGGGGGCAGGCGGACTGGCAGCAGGACATAGGACGCTGCAGTAAAAGGATTTCCCCCCCTATTTACAGCGCAGAGACTTGCTACAGATGCAGTGGCATACCCTCCAACTGTACCTTTTTGGCAGGTACAGTACCTTTTTTATGGTCAGTACCAATTTTTGGCTCTCCAAACTTCTATTGAAAGTATTGGAAAGGGGGCGTAGCCACACCACTGTACCCGTGGCCATACCCCCTTTTTGAATTTGTACCGATTTTTATGTGTAAATTGTTGGAGGGTATGTTGCTGCAGATACAGTGGGACTGTTTTGGTGTGTGGACTAGAGATGAGCGCCTGAAATTTTTCAGGTTTTGTGTTTTGGTTTTGGGTTCGATTCCGCGGCCGTGTTTTGGGTTCGAACGCGTTTTGGCAAAACCTCACCGAATTTTTTTTGTCGGATTCGGGTGTGTTTTGGATTCGGGTGTTTTTTTCAAAAAACACTAAAAAACAGCTTAAATCATAGAATTTGGGGGTCGTTTTGATCCCAAAGTATTATTAACCTCAAAAACCATAATTTACACTCATTTTCAGTCTATTCTGAATACCTCACACCTCACAATATTATTTTTAGTCCTAAAATTTGCACCGAGGTCGCTGTGTGAGTAAGATAAGCGACCCTAGTGGCCGACACAAACACCGGGCCCATCTAGGAGTGGCACTGCAGTGTCACGCAGGATGTCCCTTCCAAAAAACCCTCCCCAAACAGCACATGACGCAAAGAAAAAAAGAGGCGCAATGAGGTAGCTGTGTGAGTAAGATTAGCGACCCTAGTGGCCGACACAAACACCGGGCCCATCTAGGAGTGGCACTGCAGTGTCACGCAGGATGTCCCTTCCAAAAAACCCTCCCCAAACAGCACATGACGCAAAGAAAAAAAGAGGCGCAATGAGGTAGCTGTGTGAGTAAGATTAGCGACCCTAGTGGCCGACACAAACACCGGGCCCATCTAGGAGTGGCACTGCAGTGTCACGCAGGATGTCCCTTCCAAAAAACCCTCCCCAAACAGCACATGACGCAAAGAAAAAAAGAGGCGCAATGAGGTAGCTGTGTGAGTAAGATTAGCGACCCTAGTGGCCGACACAAACACCGGGCCCATCTAGGAGTGGCACTGCAGTGTCACGCAGGATGTCCCTTCCAAAAAACCCTCCCCAAACAGCACATGACGCAAAGAAAAAAAGAGGCGCAATGAGGTAGCTGACTGTGTGAGTAAGATTAGCGACCCTAGTGGCCGACACAAACACCGGTCCCATCTAGGAGTGCCACTGCAGTGTCACGCAGGATGTCCCTTCCAAAAAACCCTCCCCAATCAGCACATGATGCAAAGAAAAAGAAAAGAAAAAAGAGGTGCAAGATGGAATTGTCCTTGGGCCCTCCCACCCACCCTTATGTTGTATAAACAAAACAGGACATGCACACTTTAACCAACCCATCATTTCAGTGACAGGGTCTGCCACACGACTGTGACTGATATGACGGGTTGGTTTGGACCCCCCCCAAAAAAGAAGCAATTAATCTCTCCTTGCACAAACTGGCTCTACAGAGGCAAGATGTCCACCTCATCTTCACCCTCCGATATATCACCGTGTACATCCCCCTCCTCACAGATTATCAATTCGTCCCCACTGGAATCCACCATCTCAGCTCCCTGTGTACTTTGTGGAGGCAATTGCTGCTGGTCAATGTCTCCGCGGAGGAATTGATTATAATTCATTTTAATGAACATCATCTTCTCCACATTTTCTGGATGTAACCTCGTACGCCGATTGCTGACAAGGTGAGCGGCGGCACTAAACACTCTTTCGGAGTACACACTTGTGGGAGGGCAACTTAGGTAGAATAAAGCCAGTTTGTGCAAGGGCCTCCAAATTGCCTCTTTTTCCTGCCAGTATAAGTACGGACTGTGTGACGTGCCTACTTGGATGTGGTCACTCATATAATCCTCCACCATTCTATCAATGTTGAGAGAATCATATGCAGTGACAGTAGACGACATGTCCGTAATCGTTGTCAGGTCCTTCAGTCCGGACCAGATGTCAGCATCAGCAGTCGCTCCAGACTGCCCTGCATCACCGCCAGCGGGTGGGCTCGGAATTCTGAGCCTTTTCCTCGCACCCCCAGTTGCGGGAGAATGTGAAGGAGGAGATGTTGACAGGTCGCGTTCCGCTTGACTTGACAATTTTGTCACCAGCAGGTCTTTCAACCCCAGCAGACCTGTGTCTGCCGGAAAGAGAGATCCAAGGTAGGCTTTAAATCTAGGATCGAGCACGGTGGCCAAAATGTAGTGCTCTGATTTCAACAGATTGACCACCCGTGAATCCTTGTTAAGCGAATTAAGGGCTGCATCCACAAGTCCCACATGCCTAGCGGAATCGCTCCCTTTTAGCTCCTTCTTCAATGCCTCCAGCTTCTTCTGCAAAAGCCTGATGAGGGGAATGACCTGACTCAGGCTGGCAGTGTCTGAACTGACTTCACGTGTGGCAAGTTCAAAGGGCATCAGAACCTTGCACAACGTTGAAATCATTCTCCACTGCACTTGAGACAGGTGCATTCCACCTACTATATCGTGCTCAATTGTATAGGCTTGAATGGCCTTTTGCTGCTCCTCCAACCTCTGAAGCATATAGAGGGTTGAATTCCACCGCGTTACCACTTCTTGCTTCAGATGATGGCAGGGCAGGTTCAGTAGTTTTTGGTGGTGCTCCAGTCTTCTGTACGTGGTGCCTGTACGCCGAAAGTGTCCCGCAATTTTTCTGGCCACCGACAGCATCTCTTGCACGCCCCTGTCGTTTTTTAAAAAATTCTGCACCACCAAATTCAAGGTATGTGCAAAACATGGGACGTGCTGGAATTTGCCCATATTTAATGCACACACAATATTGCTGGCGTTGTCCGATGCCACAAATCCACAGGAGAGTCCAATTGGGGTAAGCCATTCTGCGATGATCTTCCTCAGTTGCCGTAAGAGGTTTTCAGCTGTGTGCGTATTCTGGAAAGCGGTGATACAAAGCGTAGCCTGCCTAGGAAAGAGTTGGCGTTTGCGAGATGCTGCTACTGGTGCCGCCGCTGCTGTTCTTGCGGCGGGAGTCCATACATCTACCCAGTGGGCTGTCACAGTCATATAGTCCTGACCCTGCCCTGCTCCACTTGTCCACATGTCCGTGGTTAAGTGGACATTGGGTACAACTGCATTTTTTAGGACACTGGTGAGTCTTTTTCTGACGTCCGTGTACATTCTCGGTATCGCCTGCCTAGAGAAGTGGAACCTAGATGGTATTTGGTAACGGGGGCACACTGCCTCAATAAATTGTCTAGTTCCCTGTGAACTAACGGCGGATACCGGACGCACGTCTAACACCAACATAGTTGTCAAGGACTCAGTTATCCGCTTTGCAGTAGGATGACTGCTGTGATATTTCATCTTCCTCGCAAAGGACTGTTGAACAGTCAATTGCTTACTGGAAGTAGTACAAGTGGGCTTACGACTTCCCCTCTGGGATGACCATCGACTCCCAGCGGCAACAACAGCAGCGCCAGCAGCAGTAGGCGTTACACGCAAGGATGCATCGGAGGAATCCCAGGCAGGAGAGGACTCGTCAGAATTGCCAGTGACATGGCCTGCAGGACTATTGGCATTCCTGGGGAAGGAGGAAATTGACACTGAGGGAGTTGGTGGGGTGGTTTGCGTGAGCTTGGTTACAAGAGGAAGGGATTTACTGGTCAGTGGACTGCTTCCGCTGTCACCCAAAGTTTTTGAACTTGTCACTGACTTATTATGAATGCGCTGCAGGTGACGTATAAGGGAGGATGTTCCGAGGTGGTTAACGTCCTTACCCCTACTTATTACAGCTTGACAAAGGGAACACACGGCTTGACACCTGTTGTCCGCATTTCTGGTGAAATACCTCCACACCGAAGAGCTGATTTTTTTGGTATTTTCACCTGGCATGTCAACGGCCATATTCCTCCCACGGACAACAGGTGTCTCCCCGGGTGCCTGACTTAAACAAACCACCTCACCATCAGAATCCTCCTGGTCAATTTCCTCCCCAGCGCCAGCAACACCCATATCCTCCTCATCCTGGTGTACTTCAACACTGACATCTTCAATCTGACTATCAGGAACTGGACTGCGGGTGCTCCTTCCAGCACTTGCAGGGGGCGTGCAAATGGTGGAAGGCGCATGCTCTTCACGTCCAGTGTTGGGAAGGTCAGGCATCGCAACCGACACAATTGGACTCTCCTTGTGGATTTGGGATTTCGAAGAATGCACAGTTCTTTGCTGTGCTGCTTTTGCCAGCTTGAGTCTTTTCATTTTTCTAGCGAGAGGCTGAGTGCTTCCATCCTCATGTGAAGCTGAACCACTAGCCATGAACATAGGCCAGGGCCTCAGCCGTTCCTTGCCACTCCGTGTGGTAAATGGCATATTGGCAAGTTTACGCTTCTCCTCCGACAATTTTATTTTAGGTTTTGGAGTCCTTTTTTTACTGATATTTGGTGTTTTGGATTTGACATGCTCTGTACTATGACATTGGGCATCGGCCTTGGCAGACGACGTTGCTGGCATTTCATCGTCTCGGCCATGACTAGTGGCAGCAGCTTCAGCACGAGGTGGAAGTGGATCTTGATCTTTCCCTAATTTTGGAACCTCAACATTTTTGTTCTCCATATTTTAATAGGCACAACTAAAAGGCACCTCAGGTAAACAATGGAGATGGATGGATTGGATACTAGTATACAATTATGGATGGGCTGCCGAGTGCCGACACAGAGGTAGCCACAGCCGTGAACTACCGCACTGTACTGTGTCTGCTGCTAATATATAGACTGGTTGATAAAGAGATAGTATACTCGTAACTAGTATGTATGTATAAAGAAAGAAAAAAAAACCACGGTTAGGTGGTATATACAATTATGGACGGGCTGCCGAGTGCCGACACAGAGGTAGCCACAGCCGTGAACTACCGCACTGTACTGTGTCTGCTGCTAATATATAGACTGGTTGATAAAGAGATAGTATACTCGTAACTAGTATGTATGTATAAAGAAAGAAAAAAAAACCACGGTTAGGTGGTATATACAATTATGGACGGGCTGCCGAGTGCCGACACAGAGGTAGCCACAGCCGTGAACTACCGCACTGTACTGTGTCTGCTGCTAATATATAGACTGGTTGATAAAGAGATAGTATACTCGTAACTAGTATGTATGTATAAAGAAAGAAAAAAAAACCACGGTTAGGTGGTATATACAATTATGGACGGGCTGCCGAGTGCCGACACAGAGGTAGCCACAGCCGTGAACTACCGCACTGTACTGTGTCTGCTGCTAATATATAGACTGGTTGATAAAGAGATAGTATACTCGTAACTAGTATGTATGTATAAAGAAAGAAAAAAAAACCACGGTTAGGTGGTATATACAATTATGGACGGGCTGCCGAGTGCCGACACAGAGGTAGCCACAGCCGTGAACTACCGCACTGTACTGTGTCTGCTGCTAATATATAGACTGGTTGATAAAGAGATAGTATACTCGTAACTAGTATGTATGTATAAAGAAAGAAAAAAAAACCACGGTTAGGTGGTATATACAATTATGGACGGGCTGCCGAGTGCCGACACAGAGGTAGCCACAGCCGTGAACTACCGCACTGTACTGTGTCTGCTGCTAATATATAGACTGGTTGATAAAGAGATAGTATACTCGTAACTAGTATGTATGTATAAAGAAAGAAAAAAAAACCACGGTTAGGTGGTATATGCAATTATGGACGGGCTGCCGAGTGCCGACACAGAGGTAGCCACAGCCGTGAACTACCGCACTGTACTGTGTCTGCTGCTAATATATAGACTGGTTGATAAAGAGATAGTATACTCGTAACTAGTATGTATGTATAAAGAAAGAAAAAAAAACCACGGTTAGGTGGTATATACAATTATGGACGGGCTGCCGAGTGCCGACACAGAGGTAGCCACAGCCGTGAACTACCGCACTGTACTGTGTCTGCTGCTAATATATAGACTGGTTGATAAAGAGATAGTATACTCGTAACTAGTATGTATGTATAAAGAAAGAAAAAAAAACCACGGTTAGGTGGTATATACAATTATGGACGGGCTGCCGAGTGCCGACACAGAGGTAGCCACAGCCGTGAACTACCGCACTGTACTGTGTCTGCTGCTAATATAGACTGGTTGATAAAGAGATAGTATACTCGTAACTAGTATGTATGTATAAAGAAAGAAAAAAAAACCACGGTTAGGTGGTATATACAATTATGGACGGGCTGCCGAGTGCCGACACAGAGGTAGCCACAGCCGTGAACTACCGCACTGTACTGTGTCTGCTGCTAATATATAGACTGGTTGATAAAGAGATAGTATACTCGTAACTAGTATGTATGTATAAAGAAAGAAAAAAAAACCACGGTTAGGTGGTATATACAATTATGGACGGGCTGCCGAGTGCCGACACAGAGGTAGCCACAGCCGTGAACTACCGCACTGTACTGTGTCTGCTGCTAATATATAGACTGGTTGATAAAGAGATAGTATACTCGTAACTAGTATGTATGTATAAAGAAAGAAAAAAAAACCACGGTTAGGTGGTATATACAATTATGGACGGGCTGCCGAGTGCCGACACAGAGGTAGCCACAGCCGTGAACTACCGCACTGTACTGTGTCTGCTGCTAATATATAGACTGGTTGATAAAGAGATAGTATACTCGTAACTAGTATGTATGTATAAAGAAAGAAAAAAAAACCACGGTTAGGTGGTATATACAATTATGGACGGGCTGCCGAGTGCCGACACAGAGGTAGCCACATCCGTGAACTACCGCACTGTACTGTGTCTGCTGCTAATATATAGACTGGTTGATAAAGAGATAGTATACTCGTAACTAGTATGTATGTATAAAGAAAGAAAAAAAAACCACGGTTAGGTGGTATATACAATTATGGACGGGCTGCCGAGTGCCGACACAGAGGTAGCCACAGCCGTGAACTACCGCACTGTACTGTGTCTGCTGCTAATATAGACTGGTTGATAAAGAGATAGTATACTACTAATATTATATATACTGGTGGTCAGGTCACTGGTCACTAGTCACACTGGCAGTGGCACTCCTGCAGCAAAAGTGTGCACTGTTTAATTTTAATATAATATTATGTACTCCTGGCTCCTGCTATAACCTATAACTGGCACTGCAGTAGTGCTCCCCAGTCTCCCCCACAATTATAAGCTGTGTGAGCTGAGCAGTCAGACAGATATATAATATATATAGATGATGCAGCACACTGGCCTGAGCCTGAGCAGTGCACACAGATATGGTATGTGACTGACTGAGTCACTGTGTGTATCGCTTTTTTCAGGCAGAGAACGGATATATTAAATAAACTGCACTGTGTGTCTGGTGGTCACTCACTATATAATATATTATGTACTCCTGGCTCCTGCTATAACCTATAACTGGCACTGCAGTAGTGCTCCCCAGTCTCCCCCACAATTATAAGCTGTGTGAGCTGAGCAGTCAGACAGATATATATATAATATTATATATAGATAATAGATGATGCAGCACACTGGCCTGAGCCTGAGCAGTGCACACAGATATGGTATGTGACTGAGTCACTGTGTGCTGTGTATCGCTTTTTTCAGGCAGAGAACGGATTATAAATAAAACTGGTGGTCACTGGTCACTATCAGCAAAACTCTGCACTGTACTGAGTACTCCTAATGCTCCCCAAAATTAGTAAATCAAGTGTCTCTCTAATCTATTCTAAACGGAGAGGACGCCAGCCACGTCCTCTCCCTATCAATCTCAATGCACGTGTGAAAATGGCGGCGACGCGCGGCTCCTTATATAGAATCCGAGTCTCGCGATAGAATCCGAGCCTCGCGAGAATCCGACAGCGTCATGATGACGTTCGGGCGCGCTCGGGTTAACCGAGCAAGGCGGGAAGATCCGAGTCGCTCGGACCCGTGAAAAAAAACATGAAGTTCTGGCGGGTTCGGATTCAGAGAAACCGAACCCGCTCATCTCTAGTGTGGACCTGGAGCTGCAGCTCTATCAGCCCCATTGTTAATCCTGCTCCAGGAATACACAGCAGCAAAGGGCTGAGCCTCCCATTGGATGTAACCTATGTGGGAGGGTGTTTCTTGCTCAATCAGCTGTGGACTGGGTGTGATAGACCTGCTGCTAACCCAATGAGACCTCCTAGCCACGCCCAGCGTTATACACACAGTCACAGAATCACAGATCTGAGCTATTATATAGGATATATATATATATATATATATATATATATATATATATATATATGTGCAATGGAAGGCGGCACTCAGAGGCTGTTATCAGGTGAAAAACATGTGCTTTAATCGACGTTTCGGGAGACGTACTCCCTTCCTCAAGACACAGCAAACAAAAGTGCAAGTGCAATACAACGTTTAAAAAGACTTACCAACCCCTGGTACGCCCGTTCCCGCTGCAGCCAGCGGCGTCCCGCTCCACGGCGCCCGCACTTCCGGGTGCAGAAGACTCCGCCCCCCGGTCGCGACATCCTTTCCGCAGACGTGGGTTGCCGCTGCTGCAGGGGGACGCAGGAAGTGACAACACGTTGCCATGGGGTTATGTATAAACAAACAGGCAACCTATGAAAAAATAACATTACATTAAAATTCTGACCACATCTAATGGAAATACACAATGTGAACATAAAAACTGGGTACGTGTGAAAAAAAAACCCCGTGCACCAATAAGACACACCCTGTGTGTTGTCAGAGTGTGATGACAAACTAAATGAACATACCTAAAGTCCAAAATATTTCATAAAACATTCAGTTATAGTTAGTGATGAGCGGGTTCGGTTTCTTGGAAACCGAACCCCCCCGAACTTCACGCTTTTTACACGGGTCCGAGGCAGACTCGGATCTTCCCGCCTTGCTCGGCTAACCCGAGCGCGCCCGAACGTCATCATCCCGCTGTCGGATTCTCGCGAGGCTCGTATTCTATCGCGAGACTCGGATTCTATATAAGGAGCCGCGCGTCGCCGCCATTTTCACACGTGCATTGAGATTGATAGGGAGAGGACGTGGCTGGCGTCCTCTCCGTTTAGATAGAGAGTGAGACACTTGATTTACTGGAGCATTAGGAGTACTCAGAGAGTGCAGAGTTTTGCTGATAGTTATACTAGTGACCACCAGTTTTATTTATTATTTAATATAATCCGTTCTCTGCCTGAAAAAAAACGATACACAGTCACATACCATATCTGTGCTCAGCCTCAGTGTGCTGCATGATAATATCATCTATGTATATCTGACTGTGCTGAGTAGTGCTCACTGCTCACACAGCTTAATTGTGGGGGAGACTGGGGAGCAGTTATAGCAGGAGTACATATTTAACAGTGCACACTTTTGCTGCCAGAGTGCCAGTGTGACTGACCAGCAGTGACCACCAGTATATTGTCTGCCTGAAAAAGTTAAACACTCGTGTGGTGTTTTTTTTATTTATTCTATAAACGCATTCTGCTGACAGTGTCCAGCAGGTCCGTCATTCATTATATTTCTATCTTCTTCATACTAGTAGTTTAGGAGTCTGCAGTGCTGACAGTGTTCAGCAGGTCCGTCATTATATAATATATACCTGTCCTGCAGTAGTGATATATATATATATATATATATTTATTTTATATCATTATCATCCAGTCTATACTAGCAGACGCAGTACGGTAGTCCACGGCTGTAGCTACCTCTGTGTCGGCAGTCGCTCGTCCATAATTGTATACCTACCTGTGGTGTTTTTTTTTTTTTTCTATCTTCTTCATACTAGTAGTTTAGGAGTCTGCAGTGCTGACAGTGCCCAGCAGGTCCGTCATTATATAATATATACCTGTCCTGCAGTAGTGATATATATATATTTTTTATATCATTATCATCCAGTCTATACTAGCAGACGCAGTACGGTAGTCCACGGCTGTAGCTACCTCTGTGTCGGCACTGGCAGTCGCTCGTCCATAATTGTATACCTACCTGTGGTGGTTTTTTTTTTTCTATCTTCTTCATACTAGTAGTTTAGGAGTCTGCAGTGCTGACAGTGTCCAGCAGGTCCGTCATTATACAATATATACCTGTCCTGCAGTAGGGATATATATATATATTTTATATCATTATCATCCAGTCTATACTAGCAGACGCAGTACGGTAGTCCACGGCTGTAACTACCTCTGTGTCGGCAGTCGCTCGTCCATAATTGTATACCTACCTGTGGTGGGTTTTTTTTTTCTATCTTCTTCATACTAGTAGTTTAGGAGTCTGCAGTGCTGACAGTGTCCAGCAGGTCCGTCATTATATAATATATACCTGTCCTGCAGTAGTGATATATATATATTTTTTATATCATTATCATCCAGTCTATACTAGCAGACGCAGTACGGTAGTCCACGGCTGTAGCTACCTCTGTGTCGGCAGTCGCTCGTCCATAATTGTATACCTACCTGTGGTGGTTTTTTTTTTTTCTATCTTCTTCATACTAGTAGTTTAGGAGTCTGCAGTGCTGACAGTGTCCAGCAGGTCCGTCATTATACAATATATACCTGTCCTGCAGTAGTGATATATATATATATTTTTTATATCATTATCATCCAGTCTATACTAGCAGACGCAGTACGGTAGTCCACGGCTGTAGCTACCTCTGTGTCGGCAGTCGCTCGTCCATAATTGTATACCTACCTGTGGTGGTTTTTTTTTTCTATCTTCTTCATACTAGTAGTTTAGGAGTCTGCAGTGCTAACAGTGTCCAGCAGGTCCGTCATTATACAATATATACCTGTCCTGCAGTAGTGATCTATATATATTTTTTATATCATTATCATCCAGTCTATACTAGCAGACGCAGTACGGTAGTCCACGGCTGTAGCTACCTCTGTGTCGGCACTGGCAGTCGCTCATCCATAATTGTATACCTACCTGTGGTTGTTTTTTTTTTTCTATCTTCTTCATACTAGTAGTTTAGGAGTCTGCAGTGCTGACAGTGTCCAGCAGGTCCGTCATTATACAATATATACCTGTCCTGCAGTAGTGATACATATATATTTTTTATATCATTATCATCCAGTCTATACTAGCAGACGCAGTACGGTAGTCCACGGCTGTAGCTACCTCTGTGTCGGCACTGGCAGTCGCTCGTCCATAATTGTATACCTACCTGTGGTGGTTTTTTTTTTTCTATCTTCTTCATACTAGTAGTTTAGGAGTCTGCAGTGCTGACAGTGTCCAGCAGGTCTGTCATTATACAATACATACCTGTCCTGCAGTAGTGATATATATATATATTTTTTATATCATTATCATCCAGTCTATACTAGCAGATGCAGTACGGTAGTCCACGGCTGTAGCTACCTCTGTGTCGGCAGTCGCTCGTCATCCATAAGTATACTAGTATCCATCCATCTCCATTGTTTACCTGAGGTGCCTTTTAGTTGTGCCTATTAAAATATGGAGAACAAAAATGTTGAGGTTCCAAAAATAGGGAAAGATCAAGATCCACTTCCACCTCGTGCTGAAGCTGCTGCCACTAGTCATGGCCGAGACGATGAAATGCCATCAACGTCATCTGCCAAGGCCGATGCCCAATGTCATAGTACAGAGCATGTAAAATCCAAAACACCAAATATCAGTAAAAAAAGGACTCAAAAATCTAAAATAAAATCATCGGAGGAGAAGCGTAAACTTGCCAATATGCCATTTACCACACGGAGTGGCAAGGAACGGCTGAGGCCCTGGCCTATGTTCATGGCTAGTGGTTCAGCTTCACATGAGGATGGAAGCACTCAGCCTCTCGCTAGAAAAATGAAAAGACTTAAGCTGGCAAAAGCACAGCAAAGAACTGTGCGTTCTTCGAAATCACAAATCCACAAGGAGAGTCCAATTGTGTCGGTTGCGATGCCTGACCTTCCCAACACTGGACGTGAAGAGCATGCGCCTTCCACCATTTGCACGCCCCCTGCAAGTGCTGGAAGGAGCACCCGCAGTCCAGTTCCTGATAGTCAGATTGAAGATGTCAGTGTTGAAGTACACCAGGATGAGGAGGATATGGGTGTTGCTGGCGCTGGGGAGGAAATTGACCAGGAGGATTCTGATGGTGAGGTGGTTTGTTTAAGTCAGGCACCCGGGGAGACACCTGTTGTCCGTGGGAGGAATATGGCCATTGACATGCCTGGTGAAAATACCAAAAAAAATCAGCTCTACAGTGTGGAAGTATTTCAACAGAGATGCGGACTACATTTGTCAACCCGTGTGTTGCCTTTGTCAAGCTGTAATAAGTAGGGGTAAGGACGTTAACCACCTCGGAACATCCTCCCTTATACGTCACCTGCAGCGCATTCATCATAAGTCAGTGACAAGTTCAAAAACTTTGGGCGACAGCGGAAGCAGTCCACTGACCAGTAAATCCCTTCCTCTTGTAACCAAGCTCACGCAAACCACCCCACCAACTCCCTCAGTGTCAATTTCCTCCTTCCCCAGGAATGCCAATAGTCCTGCAGGCCATGTCACTGGCAATTTTGACGAGTCCTCTCCTGCCTGGGATTCCTCCGATGCATCCTTGCGTGTAACGCCTACTGCTGCTGGCGCTGCTGTTGTTGCTGCTGGGAGTCGATGGTCATCCCAGAGGGGAAGTCGTAAGACCACTTTTACTACTTCCACCAAGCAATTGACTGTCCAACAGTCCTTTGCGAGGAAGATGAAATATCACAGCAGTCATCCTGCTGCAAAGCGGATAACTGAGGCCTTGGCATCCTGGGCGGTGAGAAACGTGGTTCCGGTATCCATCATTACTGCAGAGCCAACTAGAGACTTGTTGGAGGTACTGTGTCCCCGGTACCAAATACCATCTAGGTTCCATTTCTCTAGGCAGGCGATACCGAAAATGTACACAGACCTCAGAAAAAGACTCACCAGTGTCCTAAAAAATGCAGTTGTACCTAATGTCCACTTAACCACGGACATGTGGACAAGTGGAGCAGGGCAGACTCAGGACTATATGACTGTGACAGCCCACTGGGTAGATGTATTGACTCCCGCCGCAAGAACAGCAGTGGCGGCACCAGTAGCAGCATCTCGCAAACGCCAACTCTTTCCTAGGCAGGCTACGCTTTGTATCACCGCTTTCCAGAATACGCACACAGCTGAAAACCTCTTACGGCAACTGAGGAAGATCATCGCAGAATGGCTTACCCCAATTGGACTCTCCTGTGGATTTGTGGCATCGGACAACGCCAGCAATATTGTGTGTGCATTAAATATGGGCAAATTCCAGCACATCCCATGTTTTGCACATACCTTGAATTTGGTGGTGCAGAATTATTTAAAAAACGAGAGGGGAGTGCAAGAGATGCTGTTGGTGGCCAGAAGAATTGCGGCACACTTTCGGCGTACAGGCACCACGTACAGAAGACTGGAGCACCACCAAAAACGCCTGAACCTGCCCTGCCATCATCTGAAGCAAGAAGTGGTAACGAGGTGGAATTCAACCCTCTATATGCTTCAGAGGTTGGAGGAGCAGCAAAAGGCCATTCAAGCCTATACAACTGAGCACGATATAGGAGGTGGAATGCACCTGTTTCAAGCGCAGTGGAGAATGATTTCAACGTTGTGCAAGGTTCTGCAACCTTTTGAACTTGCCACACGTGAAGTCAGTTCAGACACTGCCAGCCTGAGTCAGGTCATTCCCCTCATCAGGCTTTTGCAGAAGAAGCTGGAGACATTGAAGGAGGAGCTAACACAGAGCGATTCCGCTAGGCATGTGGGACTTGTGGATGGAGCCCTTAATTCGCTTAACAAGGATTCACGGGTGGTCAATCTGTTGAAATCAGAGCACTACATTTTGGCCACCGTGCTCGATCCTAGATTTAAAACCTACCTTGGATCTCTCTTTCCGGCAGACACAAGTCTGCTGGGGTTCAAAGAACTGCTGGTGAGAAAATTGTAAAGTCAAGCGGAACGCGACCTGTCAACATCTCCTCCTTCACATTCTCCCGCAACTGGGGGTGCGAGGAAAAGGCTCAGAATTCCGAGCCCACCCGCTGGCGGTGATGCAGGGCAGTCTGGAGCGACTGCTGATGCTGACATCTGGTCCGGACTGAAGGACCTGACAACGATTACGGACATGTCGTCTACTGTCACTGCATATGATTCTCTCCCCATTGAAAGAATGGTGGAGGATTATATGAGTGACCGCATCCAAGTAGGCACGTCAGACAGTCCGTACTTATACTGGCAGGAAAAAGAGGCAATTTGGAGGCCCTTGCACAAACTGGCTTTATTCTACCTAAGTTGCCCTCCCACAAGTGTGTACTCCGAAAGAGTGTTTAGTGCCGCCGCTCACCTTGTCAGCAATCGGCGTACAAGGTTACATCCAGAAAATGTGGAGAAGATGATGTTCATTAAAATGAATTATAATCAATTCCTCCGTGGAGACATTCACCAGCAGCAATTGCCTCCACAAAGTACACAGGGAGCTGAGATGGTGGATTCCAGTGGGAACGAATTGATAATCTGTGAGGAGGGGGATGTACACGGTGATATATCGGAGGATGATGATGAGGTGGACATCTTGCCTCTGTAGAGCCAGTTTGTGCAAGGAGAGATTAATTGCTTCTTTTTTGGTGGGGGTCCAAACCAACCCGTCATTTCAGTCACAGTCGTGTGGCAGACCCTGTCACTGAAATGATGGGTTGGTTAAAGTGTGCATGTCTTGTGTGAGGATATTGGGTTCAAAATCACTCAGTCACGGTGGTAGATGAAAAACCAACAGTGGTTTATTGACAGAATAGGTTATAACACAGCTCAGCACACTTCTGTGATCCAATTCTACACGACAATCCCTCCTGGAGCTCCTGACAGAACATGACTTCTTAGTCAGTCTCCTGCCACACTCTCTCCGTCTCAGATCTCTCCCACCTCCCCTGTTTGCTATTATCAAGCCTTTGTCTTTTCTACAATAAGGCGACACCCCCAGAACAGTTTCACATGCCCAGGCATGTCCCCTAGGCCACAATAGATGTTAACTAAAGTAACCTTGCTTAATCTGATTGTGTGGCCTGGAATCCATTGTGTGGGGAAGAATGAGGGGGGTGTATGGCCTGACATCTGAGACTGGCTGTATCTACACAACAGCAAACACACAGGTTATCTGATCAGTCATATTGGGAAAACATTATTTTACAAACTATAACACAATAACCATTACATTCATATATATACATTGAAAACATAACTGTACCCTTGTAACAATAACATCATACAATATAATACAATATTGCCTAACATATAATTAATAACATATTGGCAATTGATGAAGTCCATGTGTAGGACCAGGGCTAGGAAAGTAACCACGTGTCTTTTACCACTGAGCGACACGACGCGCCAGCTGTGTCATCACATGTCGTCACATTACCTTCCCCTACTTTCTCGCCCTGTGTCCTAAGTAGCTTAAGCTTGCTGAGCGCAGTGATGCTCTTCTACATCAGACAGTCTGTGCCCCATCATAACAATGACTGGCTGGTTTCTCTTGTGGGTCTGGTGGTTTTTGGGAATAGCACTTTACAGTTTGTACGGAGCCCACCAGCGTCCCAGGTCCAAAGTCTGTGGTAATTGTCATGAGGCTTGTGTGGGAATTTCTTTCCCCGGTCTGGTGGGTGTGTGGCCCACAGTACATAACTCAATACAGTCTTACCAGGGTCTGGTGGAAACGTGATCAGCAGTACATAGTTCTTGTATTTCCCCCCGGTGTCCCATCCAAATACATTAATCAAAGTCCCCTTTGTAGAGAGCCGCTGGGTTGGGGTAACAGCATGTGCCACAGTATAATTCAGTAAGTCCAATAACTGCACCTGGGGACTTAATAATTCCCCTACACCCAACTGGGTAACCTCACATTTCAAATAGTCACAATTTTCCTCCATAAACAAAATCTGATCTCTGGGGCCCTCACTCTCCCTCCCCAACCATGTATTCCATGGGAACCCCACTTCCATCACCTCTGGTGCATCAGGACAGTGGCTTCCCTCCCCCAAACATGAACCACGGGTATGGTAATTGTCAGGGCACAATGGGGATTCCTTCATGCCAGAAGTTTCTTCTGTGCTATCCTGGGTAAATGCTTCCTCCAGCCTGGCTAGCTGGGTAACTTGTGGGATCCTACTCTGAGTCTTGTATGCTTTGGCCTGGAGTACAATCTGCTCAGCTTCCTTGTGTGTATCCACCAACTCGACCATCGTTGTACTGGAACATGGATGTAGGTTCACCGGGACAGTGGCATTACCTTCTCCATTCACTGCTACATGTACTGGCTGACCACCATTGTCCTGGTTAGAGTCAGTCATTTCACCTTGCACACAATGCCAGTCCAAAACACATTCAGGTGCCCTAGAGTAGAGCAACATGTTCCCTTCCAGTTCCTGAGCTGATGCTATTTTCACCAGGTCTGATACCTGGATTTTCTCTGAGTCACAGGGAAGATTCTGGCATTCAGACTGCAGCTCCTTACCATCAAGTTCACTGAATGAGAACAGACCTCCAGAATCTTCGGGGAGAGATGCAATTGCTGGAGATACACTGGGCCCTTCCTGAACATCCTTTTCTGATAAAATAACTGGGGCAGCCATGAACATAGCTTCACAATAGGCCTCCCTCAGCCGAATATGCTGATCAGCCTGAAGTGAGACACTGTCTGCACTAGCCATGCTTATAGTTGGGACATTACCACCTACTGCTGCCCTCGCAGAGATCTCCTCTTCCACCTCTGCCAAAGGGAAGGCATAGTGCATCTTCTCCTGGGGTGTTTGGATGACAGACCCCACTCCCTTCTCATTTTCAGTAGCCTCCCCCAAACACAACACTGTAAATGGTTCAGTAGCCAGGACTGGTTGGTGCTCACCTGAAGGATTCCCTTGGAGGCTCTGTTGCTGAAGTGGTGGTCGGGTGATAGTGGCAACTTCTTCCTCAATGTCTCGCTGGCACTCTGGGATGGTTTCTATATCCTCCAAGCCTGCAAATGGCCAGTTGTAACACAGCTCAGGCCGGTCACTGAGTGTTTCACTGTGACATTCCCCCAGGGAGAAGAGAACGGGTTGCAGACAGCGCTTCCTTGCATCCACCTGGTCAAGGTCATCCTTTTCCAGTGTAACATACTGGGCAGACAGTTCTTGACACTCTCTCACCAAGTCCTCATCCTCCATCTCAGCAAAAGGGAAGTTGTAGTGCAGTTCCTCCTGGGGTGCCTGGATTGTGCTCACTGCTGTCTTCACTTTGTGTGCTTCCTTCCGTATAGACCACTGGGCAACTTCTTCCCTTGGGTATGGGAGAAGCTGTTGCAGGTGGTGCCTTTCCACATCCACCCTGTGACACTGGCCTCGCCATGCTGGGGTATCCAGGGGCCCCCGATCCAATGCCACTTCTTCTGGCTCTGTCCGGGAAGGCAATTTCCTCTGCACTTGCTCTTCCGTCTCTGTATATTGTATTCTTTGTGTCATTTGGGCCACTGTGGCGATCACTTCCTCCCTGAATTCCTCAAACTCTGGCTCCCCCAGCAGATTCCATGTGGCTGCTTCACTTCTGCAGTGCATGAACGCATTCCCAAGATGACACAACTTGTCCTGTATGCTGGATACTCTCCACCTGCTGATTTCCCACTGAGCTTCATTCCAGTACTCCCAAATGTACTGCATTTTGGAAACTATAAATAAAAGATCCGGCTTCTCAGCCTACCGATATGCTGACAAACTTCCAACCACAAGCTCCACTGCCCTGGTTCCATTACTGGTCTCCTCCGCTGAGGCCTCGACCATATCCTCCTCTTCCTCCTTATCACAAGGGTGCTCAACGTCCCATTGAGCCAGTTTTCCAATTAGGGATTCCTTGGTATCCACTGTATTAAACTCAATCCGTCTTGCTCGACAGAGGTCCTGTAGTTGATCCTTCTTGCTGTAACGGTAGCATAGCGGGGCGGAATCCATTGCCTGCTGTGGTTTATACCTTTCTGCTGGTGTCTTGAGTGATCCCACCGCTGCCGCCAAATGTGAGGATATTGGGTTCAAAATCACTCAGTCACGGTGGTAGATGAAAAACCAACAGTGGTTTATTGACAGAATAGGTTATAACACAGCTCAGCACACTTCTGTGATCCAATTCTACACGACAATCCCTCCTGGAGCTCCTGACAGAACATGACTTCTTAGTCAGTCTCCTGCCACACTCTCTCCGTCTCAGATCTCTCCCACCTCCCCTGTTTGCTATTATCAAGCCTTTGTCTTTTCTACAATAAGGCGACACCCCCAGAACAGTTTCACATGCCCAGGCATGTCCCCTAGGCCACAATAGATGTTAACTAAAGTAACCTTACTTAATCTGATTGTGTGGCCTGGAATCCATTGTGTGGGGAAGAATGAGGGGGGTGTATGGCCTGACATCTGAGACTGGCTGTATCTACACAACAGCAAACACACAGGTTATCTGATCAGTCATATTGGGAAAACATTATTTTACAAACTATAACACAATAACCATTACATTCATATATATACATTGAAAACATAACTGTACCCTTGTAACAATAACATCATACAATATAATACAATATTGCCTAACATATAACTAATAACATATTGGCAATTGATGAAGTCCATGTGTAGGACCAGGGCTAGGAAAGTAACCACGTGTCTTTTACCACTGAGCGACACGACGCGCCAGCTGTGTCATCACATGTCGTCACATCCTGTTTATACAACATAAGGGTGGGTGGGAGGGCCCAAGGACAATTCCATCTTGCACCTCTTTTTTCTTTCATTTTTCTTTGCGTCATGTGCTGTTTGGGGAGTAGTTTTTGGAAGGGCCATCCTGCGTGACACTGCAGTGCCACTCCTAGATGGGCCAGGTGTTTGTGTCGGCCACTTGGGTCGCTTATCTTAGTCACACAGCTACCTCATTGCGCCTCTTTTTTTCTTTGCGTCATGTGCTGTTTGGGGGGTGTTTTTTGGAAGGGCCATCCTGCGTGACACTGCAGTGCCACTCCTAGATGGGCCAGGTGTTTGTGTCGGCCACTAGGGTCGCTTAGCTTACTCACACAGCTACCTCATTGCGCCTCTTTTTTTTTTTCTTCTTTGCGTCATGTGCTGTTTGGGGGGTGTTTTTTGGAAGGGCCATCCTGCGTGACACTGCAGTGCCACTCCTAGATGTGCCAGGTGTTTGTGTCGGCCACTGGGGTCGCTGAGCTTAGTCATCCAGCGACCTCGGTGCAAATTTTAGGACTAAAAATAATATTGTGAGGTGTGAGGTGTTCAGAATAGACTGAAAATAAGTGGAAATTATGGTTATTGAGGTTAATAATACTTTGGGATCAAAATGACCCCCAAATTCTATGATTTAAGCTGTTTTTTAGGGTTTTTTGAAAAAAACACCCGAATCCAAAACACACCCAAATCCGACAAAAAAAATTCGGTGAGGTTTTGCCGAAACGCGTTCGAACCCAAAACACGGCCGCGGAACCGAACCCAAAACCAAAACACAGAACCCGAAAAATTTCCGGTGCTCATCACTAGTTATAGTGCTACAATGTGCAAAAATACAACATCTCTGTTCATAGAGGTAACATCCCTTTGCTCAAGGCTATCTCACTTGGGTCTATCAGTTCCTATTTTATAGCTGCTTCTTACTGGACTAATGGGCCGTTCACATGATGCAACTAGCTTCTGCTCCAGATCTATGAGCCACTATTTTTCTTTGATTTCCACATATATGATACAACTACCGTGCTCCTACGTAAACATGGCAGCTCTTATGTCTGCCTCGGAGCCGCTGATTGTAGATGGAAGCACCTGCCAGCTAGCATGCAAGAGGGCATTATAGGAAACAGTTAAGGCTAAGATATTCATTTAAACCCCGTGGGTAAATGGTGTCTAGCTTATGAATCCACCGTGCCTCTAAGCGTAGCAATTTGTTGGCACGGTTGCCTCCCCGTAGTGAATCAAGGACCTGGTCCACAATTTTGTAACGTACCGATGCCAAGCTGTGGCGCATCTGTGCAAAATGACGTGCCACAGGTTGGTCACTCTTGCCAGTCATCAAGGCTGCCCTGATGGCAGATCGATGCTGGGCCATCCTTTCCTTGAGGCAATTAGCAATATTAGGCCCAGTTCAGAAAGGCACGGTGTTAGCCACGCTTGATGTAACGAGTCTCTATACTTGTATACCACACCGAGCTGGGCTGGCAGCCGTGAGACACCTTATCACTAATAACCCTCTATATGAGGGTCCTGATATCGATTTGTTCATCAACCTTTTAGAATTTACGTTATCACATAATTACTTTCTTTTTAACGGCAGGTTTTACATACAGACCAGTGGCTGTGCCATGGGGTCGGCGGTGGCACCATCGCTAGCCAATGCTTATATGTGGGAAGTCGAGCGTCAGGTGTTCTTTGTAGATCCTGAGATAGCCGGACAGATTAAGCTATATACCCGTTACATAGATGACCTCTTGTTGCTATGGATTGGTCACGAGGAGGTCCTGTCGAGATTGGTTGATACTCACAACCACTCGGAGAGTCCGGTCAAATTCACTCTCAATACCCATCTGTCCGAAATTTGCTTTCTGGACATTAAAATCATGATACGAGAGGGAAAGATAGAGACCACACTATACACGAAACCCACAGACCGTAACACGCTGCTCAGACATGACAGCTTCCACCCGCCTGCGCTGATTCAAGGTTTACCCTATTCCCAGTACCTCCGTGTGTGCAGAATTACCAGCGCCACAGAGGACCGTGAAATTCAACTAGAAGCCATGACCCAAAAGTTTTTACAAAGGGGGTACCCCCCTATATTATTGAAGCAAGCATGTGCCAGGGCAAGATCAAAAAAGAGACACGAGTTACTGCAGGTGAAAACACGCAAAGATCAAGCCACGAAGGTTGTGTGGGTTAATCAATATAATACCGCCAGCAAGGTAACCTGTAAAAAAGTGAAACAAATGTGGCCCATTGTAACTACCGATCCTAGCTTACAAGTGCTTAAAAACAGCTGCATCATGCCGTGCTACACCCGTAGCGCCAATTTAAAAGATCTTTTAGTAAAGAATGATGTGACTGGGTTCAAAGTGACACAGCCTAACATTCACTTTATGACACGTAAGGCAGGCTGTTACAAATGTTTGGGCTGCACAACCTGCAGCTATATGCTGACAGGTGACTCCATCTCACACCCCCATACAGGGAGAAAGATCAGAATCCCCCACGTACTCTCTTGCAGCTCAACGTTTGTCATCTATGTGCTCGTGTGCCCCTGTAGTCTATACTACGTAGGCAAAACTCAATGTACTTTCAAGGAAAGGATGGCCCAGCATCGATCTGCCATCAGGGCAGCCTTGATGACTGGCAAGAGTGACCAACCTGTGGCACGTCATTTTGCACAGATGCGCCACAGCTTGGCATCGGTATGTTACAAAATTGTGGACCAGGTCCTTGATTCACTACGGGGAGGCAACCGTGCCAACAAATTGCTACGCTTAGAGGCACGGTGGATTCATAAGCTAGACACCATTTACCCACGGGGTTTAAATGAATATCTTAGCCTTAACTGTTTCCTATAATGCCCTCTTGCATGCTAGCTGGCAGGTGCTTCCATCTACAATCAGCGGCTCCGAGGCAGACATAAGAGCTGCCATGTTTACGTAGGAGCACGGTAGTTGTATCATATATGTGGAAATCAAAGAAAAATAGTGGCTCATAGATCTGGAGCAGAAGCTAGTTGCATCATGTGAACGGCCCATTAGTCCAGTAAGAAGCAGCTATAAAATAGGAACTGATAGACCCAAGTGAGATAGCCTTGAGCAAAGGGATGTTACCTCTATGAACAGAGATGTTGTATTTTTGCACATTGTAGCACTATAACTGAATGTTTTATGAAATATTTTGGACTTTAGGTATGTTCATTTAGTTTGTTATCACACTCTGACAACACACAGGGTGTGTCTTATTGGTGCACAAGGTTTTTTTTTCACACGTACCCAGTTTTTATGTTCACATTGTGTATTTCCACTAGATGTGGTCAGAATTTTAATGTAATGTTATTTTTTCATAGGTTGCCTGTTTGTTTATACATAACCCCATGGCAACGTGTTGTCACTTCCTGCGTTCCCCTGCAGCAGCGGCAACCCACGTCTGCGGAAAGGACGTCACGACCGGGGGGCGGAGTCTTCTGCACCCGGAAGTGCGGGCGCCGTGGAGCGGGACGCCGCTGGCTGCAGCGGGAACGGGCGTACCAGGGGTTGGTAAGTCTTTTTAAACGTTGTATTGCACTTGCACTTTTGTTTGCTGTGTCTTAAGGAAGGGAGTACGTCTCCCGAAACGTCGATTAAAGCACATGTTTTTCACCTGATAACAGCCTCTGAGTGCCGCCTTCCATTGCACATACATTGAGCTTTCACAGCCTAAGGAGGGCACCGGAGCAGGTACCCAGCAGGGACGAGGAGTGCCGGACCCTTTTGCACAGTATATATATATATATATATATATATATATATGTTACAAGAATTGGCAAGAACAAGCACCCAAAAGTGTGCTAAATATATACAGGGAAAATAAGGTGTACAGAAAGGGTGATAATAATTGGTTTAAGAACACTTATCTGAAAAGCCGAAGCTCAGTTCAAGCAGCGCTTTTTTGTGGCTTAGAACATGTGAATAAAACAGAAAAAGCAAACATAGGGGTATATTTACTAAGGTCCCGATTTTGACGAGATGCCGTTTTTTCATCAAAGTGTCATCTCGGTAATTTACTAAGCAAAAATCACGGCAGTAATGAGGGCATTCGTAATATTTTGGAAGTCCTAGGAAAAAATCACGAATCAATACACCATCGGTCAAATACGCCTGCAATTTGCTAGAAATCGGGAATTTACTAAAAAGTGCAAAACACAAACACTGCCGACAATAGCCAAACACTGCCGTGATAAAATACAAATCGTGAAAAAGTGCCAAAAAAAACCAGACCTGCTTTTTTATCCCGTGTTTGTATAGGCATGCACGGATCCATGAGATCCGTGCATGTTTTTCAGTGGGAAGGGGGGGGAAATGTTCTAAATTTTCAGAAAAAAAATTGCGTGGGGTCCCCCCTCCTAAGGCAAACCAGCCTCGGGCTCTTTGAGCCGATCCTGGTTGCAGAAATATGGGAAAAAAATGGACAGGGGTTCCCCCATATTTAAGCAACCAGCATCGGGCTCTGCGCCTGGTCCTGGTTCCAAAAATACGGGGGACAAAAAGAGTAGGGGTCCCCCGTATTTTTGAAACCAGCACCGGGCTCCACTAGCTGGACAGATAATGCCACAGCCGGGGGTCACTTTTATACAGTGCCTTGCGGCCGTGGCATCAAATATCCAACTAGTCACCCCTGGCCGGGGTACCCTGGGGGAGTGGGGACCCCTTCAATCAAGGGGTCCCCCCCCCAGCCACCCAAGGGCCAGGGGTGAAGCCCGAGGCTGTCCCCCCCATCCAATGGGCTGCGGATGGGGGGCTGATAGCCTTTGTGATAAGTGTTTGATATTGTTTTTAGTAGCAGTACTACAAGGCCCAGCAAGCCTCCCCCGCAAGCTGGTACTTGGAGAACCACAAGTACCAGCATGCGGCGGAAAAATGGGCCCGCCGCATATTTTTTTTTTAACAAAGTGCACAATGAAGCCCAGCACGGATCTCTCAGATCCGGCCGAGATTCATTGTATTAAAGTCGGCAGTGTTTTACAAGTCACTCACGTAAAACACTGCCAAAAAAAACGAATTACATCGACATCGGAAAACCCGAAAATGCAGAATACGGCAGCTTAGTAAATTAGTCGTAATCAATTCAAAAAGTTGCATATTTACACTTTCGATGTCATTCGTAATTGAACTTTGACCTCAAACGGGAAAACACGAATCTTAGTAAATTTACCCCATAGTGTGTACTGTTTTACATTTCGTATTGTGTAATTGTATAATTTCTCAGGCCTAATTAGGGAACTAGCTTATTCCCAATAAGATCAATATAGAGCCTGAGCAGTATATATATTAAAAATACAAAAATTTAATACACATAATCACACATAAAGATACATAAAAGTACATAAAAGCGGCTGTTATGGCATGCGTACAGAATAGATAATTATTCATCACTTGATGAAGTCCACGAAACGCATTGGGAATACCTGCTGACATCTCCATCTATGGACAGATAAGCTTTACAAAAATCAAAATTCTGTACGCATGCTCTCCAGACATTTTTTATGGACAGATAAGCTTTGAATAATTATCTATTCTGTACGCATGCCATAACAGCCGCTTTTATGTACTTTTATATATCTTTATGTGTGATTATGTGTATTAAATTTTTGTATTTTTAATATATATTCTGCTCAGGCTCTATATTGATCTTATTGGGAATAAGCTAGTTCCCTAATTAGGCCTGTGAAATTATACAATAACACAATACGAAATGTAAAACAGTACACACTATGTTTGCTTTTTCTGTTTTATTCACATGTTCTAAGCCACAAAAAAGCGCTGCTTGAACTGAGCTTCGGCTTATCAGATAAGTGTTCTTAAACCAATTATTATCACCCTTTCTGTACACCTTATTTTCCCTGGATATATTTATCACACTTTTGGGCGCTTGTTCTTACCAATTCTTGTAACAGATTATATGTGCATACACAGCACATTTATATGCATTATAAGCTGCCGCTCATATAAATTTATTGAGAAGTGTTTTAAAGTTTTATATATATAAAATCGTTTATTATTTTTTTTACTGCCAAAGGGATTTTATATACTAATAGTATAGATCTCACAAAATCGCACCTGAGCGCCGTAGTCTCCAATTCTATATATATATATATATATATATATATATATATACACAAATATAAAACCACAGCACTCGCCACCCTAGAAGTGGGGTGCAATGTCTGCACTCACCACTCATAGGGTGTGGTGCATGTAGCCCATGGCCACCTACTTAAGTATATACAAACATAAAATTCCGCATTCACCAAAGCAAGCTCACTTATCTTCACAACATCAATAAATAAATGATGGGGGTTTAGTTAGTGAATTGGCCAATGCACCGAAGCCTGCAAACCGCTCGCCAAGGTACCCCACCTTCATGCAGATCCTACACTATCACAGAGTCTTAAAAATAAAAACCTGGCAACTGTATTACACATAACTGCAAATATGCCTACTTGTTTTAATGTGTACCTGCCACACACTTTATGGCTTTTAAAGGTACTCTAGTCACCTGACACTGGCTGATAAATTACTAAGAAACAGCTGACACAGGTTTAGGATAATTGAGTTTACAAAGGGGTGCATGAAAAAGCTTGTGGCCACAGTTAATAAGAGTTAACCAAATATTAGCCCCGCAATATACAAACAAATATATAACCACAGCACTTGCCACCCCAGAAGTGGGGTGCAATGTCTGCACTTACCACTCATAGGATGGGGTGCTTGTAGCCCATGGACACCTTCTTAAATATATACAAACAGAAAATTCAGCACTCACCAAAGTAAGCTCACTTATCTTCACAACATCAATAAATAAATGATGGGGTTTAATTAATGAATTGGCCAATGCACGGAAGCCTGCAAACTGCTCGCCAAGGTACCTCACCTTCATGCAGGGCCTACACTATCACAGAGTCTTAAAAATTAAAACCTGGCAACTGTATCACACATAACTGCAAATATGCCTACTGTACTTGGTTTAATGTGTACCTGCCACACACTTTATGGCTTTTAAAGGTACACTAGTCACCTGACACTGGCTGATATTTTGACCCTAGGAATTTGAAGGAGTCGACCCACAAAACCACGCTGTCGGCTATTACGAGTGGTTGCATGGCATTGGGTTTCCTTCTGAAGTCCACCACCATCTCAACTGTTTTGGGGGGATTTAGGTCAAGGTTGTTCCTGCCGCACCACTGCATTAGCCGTTCCACTTCGCGTCTGTATGCAGATTTGTCTACGTCTTTGATTAAGCCGATAACGGTGGTGTCATCTGCAAATTTTATAATTTTTACTGATTGCTCGGCCGAGGAGCAGTCATTGGTTTATAGAGGGAAGAGCAGGGGGGAGAGTACACATCTTTGAGGGGCCCCCATGTTGATCGTGCTCCCACTGGATGTGAATGACCCGGCTTTAGCCATTTGTTTCCTTGATTTCAGGAAGTCGACGATCCAGAAGCATGTTGAGAGTTCTAGGATTCCAAAATAGAATGTTGGGAGTTCTAGAATTCTAAAATAGAATGTTGGTGTTGCAGAATAAAAAAATAGAATGTTGGGAGTTCTAGAATTCCAAAATAGAATGTTGAGAGTTCTAGGATTCCAAAATAGAATGTTGGGAGTTCTAGAATTCTAAAATAGAATGTTGGTGTTGCAGAATTCCAAAATAGAATGTTGGGAGATCTAGAATTCCAAAATAGAATGTTGAGAGTTCTAGGATTCCAAAATAGAATGTTGAGAGTTCTAGAATTCCAAAATAGAATGTTGAGAGTTCTAGGATTCCAAAATAGAATGTTGGGAGTTCTAGAATTCTAAAATAGAATGTTGGTGTTGCAGAATTCCAAAATAGAATGTTGAGAGTTCTAGGATTCCAAAATAGAATGTTGGGAGTTCTAGAATTCCAAAATAGAATGTTGAGAGTTCTAGGATTCCAAAATAGAATGATGAGAGTTCTAGGATTCCAAAATAGAATGTTGGGAGTTCTAGAATTCTAAAATAGTATGTTGGTGTTGCAAAATTCCAAAATAGAATGTTGGGAGTTCTAGGATTCCAAAATAGAATGTTGGTGTTGCAGAATTCCAAAATAGAATGTTGGGAGTTCTAGAATTCTAAAATAGAATGTTGAGAGTTCTAGGATTCCAAAATAGAATGTTGGCAGTTCTAGAATTTTAAAATAGAATGTTGGTGTTGCATAATTCCAAAATAGAATGTTGGGAGTTCTAGAATTCCAAAATAGAATGTTGAGAGTTCTAGGATTCCAAAATAGAATGTTAAGAGTTCTAGAATTCCAAAATAGAATGTTGAGAGTTCTAGGATTCCAAAATAGAATGTTGGGAGTTCTAGAATTCTAAAATAGAATGTTGGTGTTGCAGAATTCCAAAATAGAATGTTGGGAGTTCTAGAATTCCAAAATATAATGTTGAGAGTTCTAGGATTCCAAAATAGAATGTTGGGAGTTCTAGAATTCTAAAATAGAATGATGATGTTGCAGAATTCCAAAATAGAATGTTGGGAGTTCTAGAATTCCAAAATAGAATGTTGAGAGTTCTAGGATTCCAAAATAGAATGTCGAGAGTTCTAGAATTCCAAAATAGAATGTTGGGAGTTCTAGAATTCCAAAATAGAATGTTGAGTATTCTAGGATTCCAAAATAGAATGATGGGAGTTCTAGAATTCTAAAATAGAATGTTAAGAGCTCTAGTTTTCCAAAATAGAATGTTGGCAGTTCTAGAATTCTAAAATAGAATGTTGGTGCTGCAGAATAAAAAAATAGAATGTTGGGAGTTCTAGAATTCCAAAATAGAATGTTGAGAGTTCTAGGATTCCAAAATAGAATGATGATAGTTCTAGGATTCCAAAATAGAATATTGGGAGTTCTAGAATTCTAAAATAGTATGTTGGTGTTGCAAAATAAAAAAAAAAATAGAATGTTGGGAGTTCTAGAATTCCAAAATAGAATGTTGGTGTTGCATAATTCCAAAATAGAATGTTGGGAGTTCTAGAATTCCAAAATAGAATGTTGAGAGTTCAAGGATTCCAAAATAGAATGTTGAGAGTTCTAGAATTCCAAAATAGAATGTTGAGAGTTCTAGGATTCCAAAATAGAATGTTGGGAGTTCTAGAATTCTAAAATAGAATGTTGGTGTTGCAGAATTCCAAAATAGAATGTTGGGAGTTCTAGAATTCCAAAATAGAATGTTGAGCATTCTAGGATTCCAAAATAGAATGATGGGAGTTCTAGAATTCTAAAATAGAATGTTAAGAGTTCTAGGTTTCCAAAATAGAATGTTGGCAGTTCTAGAATTCTAAAATAGAATGTTGGTGTTGCAGAATAAAAAAATAGAATGTTGGGAGTTCTAGAATTCCAAAATAGAATGTTGAGCGTTCTAGGATTCCAAAATAGAATGTTGGGAGTTCTAGAATTCTAAAATAGAATGTTGGTGTTGCAGAATTCCAAAATAGAATGTTGGGAGTTCTAGAATTCCAAAATAGAATGTTGAGAGTTCTAGGATTCCAAAATAGAATGTTGGGAGTTCTAGAATTCTAAAATAGAATTTTGGTGTTGCAGAATAACAAAATAGAATGTTGGGAGTTCTAGAATTCCAAAATAGAATGTTGAGAGTTCTAGGATTCCAAAATAGAATGATGAGAGTTCTAGGATTCCAAAATAGAATGTTGGAAGTTCTAGAATTCTAAAATAGTATGTTGGTGTTGCAAAATTCCAAAATAGAATGTTGGGAGTTTTAGAATTCCAAAATAGAATGTTGAGAGTTCTAGGATTCCAAAATAGAATGTTGGCAGTTATAGAATTTTAAAATAGAATGTTGGTGTTGCATAATTCCAAAATAGAATGTTGGGAGTTCTAGAATTCCAAAATAGAATGTTGAGAGTTCTAGGATTCCAAAATAGAATGTTGAGAGTTCTAGAATTCCAAAATAGAATGTTGAGAGTTCTAGGATTCCAAAATAGAATGTTGGGAGTTCTAGAATTCTAAAATAGAATGTTGGTGTTGCAGAATTCCAAAATAGAATGTTGGAAATTCTAGAATTCCAAAATAGAATGTTGAGAGTTCTAGGATTCCAAAATAGAATGTTGGGAGTTCTAGAATTCTAAAATAGAATGTTGATGTTGCAGAATTACAAAATAGAATGTTGGGAGTTCTAGAATTCCAAAATAGAATGTTGAGAGTTCTAGGATTCCAAAATAGAATGTTGGGAGTTCTAGAATTCTAAAAATAGAATGTTGGTGTTGCAGAATTACAAAATAGAATGTTGAGAGTTCTAGGATTCCAAAATAGAATGATGATAGTTCTAGGATTCCAAAATAGAATGTTGGGAGTTCTAGAATTCTAAAAATAGAATGTTGGTGTTGCAGAATTACAAAATAGAATGTTGGGAGTTCTAGAATTCCAAAATAGAATGTTGAGAGTTCTAGGATTCCAAAATAGAATGTTGGGAGTTCTAGAATTCCAAAATAGAATGTTGGGAGTTCTAGAATTCTAAAATAGAATGTTGGTGTTGCAGAATTCCAAAATAGAATGTTGGGAGTTCTAGAATTCCATAATAGCATGTTGAGAGTTTTAGGATTCCAAAATAGAATGTTGGGAGTTCTAGAATTCTAAAATAGAATGTTGGTGTTGCAGAATTACAAAATAATAGTTGGGAGTTCTAGAATTCCAAAATAGAATGTTGAGAGTTCTAGGATTCCAAAATAGAATGTTGTCAGTTCTAGAATTCTAAAATAGAATGTTGGTGTTGCAGAATTCCAAAATAGAATGTTGGGAGTTCTAGAATTCTAAAATAGAATATTGAGAGTTCTAGGATTCCAAAATAGAATGTTGGGAGTTCTAGAATTCTAAAATAGAATGTTGGTGTTGCAGAATTCCAAAATAGAATGTTGGGAGTTCTAGAATTCCAAAAGAGAATGTTGAGAGTTCTAGGATTCCAAAATAGAATGTTGGGAGTTCTAGAATTCTAAAATAGAATGTTGGTGTTGCAGAATTACAAAATAATATGTTGGGAGTTCTAGAATTCCAAAATAGAATGTTGAGAGTTCTAGGATTCCAAAATAGAATGTTGGGAGTTCTAGAATTCTAAAATAGAATGTTGGTGTTGCAGAATTCTAAAATAGAATGTTGGGAGTTCTAGAATTCCAAAATAGAATGTTGAGCGTTCTAGGATTCCAAAATAGAATGTTGGGAGTTCTAGAATTTTAAAATAGAATGTTAAGAGTTCTAGGATTCCAAAATAGAATGTTGGCAGTTCTAGAATTCTAAAATAGAATATTGGTGTTGCAGAATAACAAAATAGAATTTTGGGAGTTCTAGAATTCCAAAATAGAATGTTGAGAGTTCTAAGATTCCAAAATAGAATGTTGAGAGTTCTAGGATTCCAAAATAGAATGTTGGGAGTTCTAGAATTCCAAAATAGAATGTTGGTGTTGCAGAATTCCAAAATAGAATGTTGGGAGTTCTAGAATTCCAAAATAGAATGTTGAGAGTTCTAGGATTCCAAAATAGAATGTTGGGAGTTCTAGAATGCTAAAATAGAATGTTGGTGTTGCAGAGTTCCAAAATAGAATGTTGGGAGTTCTAGAATTCCAAAATAGAATGTTGAGATTTCTAGGATTCCAAAATAGAATGTTGCCAGTTCTAGAATTCTAAAATAGAATATTGGTGTTGCAGAATTCCAAAATAGAATGTTGGGAGTTCTAGAATTCCAAAACAGAATGTTGAGAGTTCTAGGATTCCAAAATAGAATGTTGGGAGTTCTAGAATTCTAAAATAGAATGTTGGTGTTGCAGAATTCTAAAATAGAATGTTGGGAGTTCTTGAATTCCAAAATAGAATGTTGAGAGTTCTAGGATTCCAAAATAGAATGTTGGGAGTTCTAGAATTCCAAAATAGAATGTTGATGTTGCAGAATTCCAAAATAGAATGTTGGGAGTTCTAGAATTCCAAAATAGAATGTTGAGAGTTCTAGGATTCCAAAATAGAATGTTGAGAGTTCTAGAATTCCAAAATAGAATGTTGAGAGTTCTAGAATTCTAAAATAGAATGTTGGTTTTGCAGAATTACAAAATAGAATGTTGGGAGTTCTAGAATTCCAAAATAGAATGTTGAGAGTTCTAGGATTCCAAAATAGAATGTTGGCAGTTCTAGAATTCTAAAATAGAATGTTGGTGTTGCTTAATTCCAAAATAGAATGTTGGGAGTTCTAGAATTCCAAAATAGAATGTTGGGAGTTCTAGAATTCTAAAATAGAATGTTGGTGTTGCAGAATAACAAAATAGAATGTTGGGAGTTCTAGAATTCCAAAATAGAATGTTGAGAGTTCTAGGATTCCAAAATAGAATGTTGGGAGTTCTAGAATTCCAAAATAGAATGTTGAGAGTTCTAGGATTCCAAAATAGAATGTTGGGAGTTCTAGAATTCTAAAATAGAATGTTGGTGTTGCAGAATTCCAAAATAGAATGCTGGGAGTTCTAGAATTCCAAAATAGAATGTTGAGCATTCTAGGATTCCAAAATAGAATGTTGGGAGTTCTAGAATTCTAAAATAGAATGTTAAGAGTTCTAGGTTTCCAAAATAGAATGTTGGGAGTTCTAGAATTCTAAAATAGAATGTTGGTGTTGCAGAATTCCAAAATAGAATGTTGGGAGTTCTAGAATTCCAAAATAGAATGTTGAGAGTTCTAGGATTCCAAAATAGAATGTTGGGAGTTCTAGAATTCTAAAATAGAATGTTGGTGTTGCAGAATAACAAAATAGAATGTTGGGAGTTCTAGAATACCAAAATAGAATGTTGAGAGTTCTAGGATTCCAAAAAAGAATGATGATAGTTCTAGGATTCCAAAATAGAATATTGGGAGTTCTAGAATTCTAAAATAGTATGTTGGTGTTGCAAAAAAAAAAAAAAAAATAGAACGTTGGGAGATCTAGAATTCCAAAATAGAATGTTGGTGTTGCATAATTCCAAAATAGAATGTTGGGAGTTCTAGAATTCCAAAATAGAATGTTGAGAGTTCTAGGATTCCAAAATAGAATGTTGGGAGTTCTAGAATTCTAAAATAGAATGTTGGTGTTGAAGAATTCCAAAATAGAATGTTGGGAGTTCTAGAATTCCAAAATAGAATGTTGAGAGTTCTAGGATTCCAAAATAGAATGTTGGGAGTTCTAGAATTCTAAAATAGAATGTTGGTGTTGCAGAATAACAAAATAGAATGTTGGGAGTTCTAGAATTCCAAAATAGAATGTTGAGAGTTCTAGGATTCCAAAATAGAATGATGATAGTTCTAGGATTCCAAAATAGAATATTGGGAGTTCTAGAATTCTAAAATAGTATGTTGGTGTTGCAAAATAAAAAAAAAAAAAATAGAATGTTGGGAGTTCTAGAATTCCAAAATAGAATGTTGGTGTTGCATAATTCCAAAATAGAATGTTGGGAGTTCTAGAATTCCAAAATAGAATGTTGAGAGTTCAAGGATTCCAAAATAGAATGTTGAGAGTTCTAGAATTCCAAAATAGAATGTTGAGAGTTCTGGGATTCCAAAATAGAATGTTGGGAATTCTAGAATTCTAAAATAGAATGTTGGTGTTGCAGAATTCCAAAATAGAATGTTGGGAGTTCTAGAATTCCAAAATAGAATGTTGAGCATTCTAGGATTCCAAAATAGAATGATGGGAGTTCTAGAATTCTAAAATAGAATGTTAAGAGTTCTAGGTTTCCAAAATAGAATGTTGGCAGTTCTAGAATTCTAAAATAGAATGTTGGTGTCGCAGAATAAAAAAATAGAATGTTGGGAGTTCTAGAATTCCAAAATAGAATGTTGAGCGTTCTAGGATTCCAAAATAGAATGTTGGGAGTTCTAGAATTCTAAAATAGAATGTTGGTGTTGCAGAATTCCAAAATAGAATGTTGGGAGTTCTAGAATTCCAAAATAGAATGTTGAGAGTTCTAGGATTCCAAAATAGAATGTTGGGAGTTCTAGAATTCTAAAATAGAATGTTGGTGTTGCAGAATAACAAAATAGAATGTTGGGAGTTCTAGAATTCCAAAATAGAATGTTGAGAGTTCTAGGATTCCAAAATAGAATGATGAGAGTTCTAGGATTCCAAAATAGAATGTTGGAAGTTCTAGAATTCTAAAATAGTATGTTGGTGTTGCAAAATTCCAAAATAGAATGTTGGGAGTTCTAGAATTCCAAAATAGAATGTTGAGAGTTCTAGGATTCCAAAATAGAATGTTGAGAGTTCTAGAATTCCAAAATAGAATGTTGAGAGTTCTAGGATTCCAAAATAGAATGTTGGGAGTTCTAGAATTCTAAAATAGAATGTTGGTGTTGCAGAATTCCAAAATAGAATGTTGGAAATTCTAGAATTCCAAAATAGAATGTTGAGAGTTCTAGGATTCCAAAATAGAATGTTGGGAGTTCTAGAATTCTAAAATAGAATGTTGATGTTGCAGAATTACAAAATAGAATGTTGGGAGTTCTAGAATTCCAAAATAGAATGTTGAGAGTTCTAGGATTCCAAAATAGAATGTTGGGAGTTCTAGAATTCTAAAATAGAATGTTGGTGTTGCAGAATAACAAAATAGAATGTTGGGAGTTCTAGAATACCAAAATAGAATGTTGAGAGTTCTAGGATTCCAAAAAAGAATGATGATAGTTCTAGGATTCCAAAATAGAATATTGGGAGTTCTAGAATTCTAAAATTGTATGTTGGTGTTGCAAAAAAAAAAAAAAAAAAAGAATGTTGGGAGATCTAGAATTCCAAAATAGAATGTTGGTGTTGCATAATTCCAAAATAGAATGTTGGGAGTTCTAGAATTCCAAAATAGAATGTTGAGAGTTCTAGGATTCCAAAATAGAATGTTGGGAGTTCTAGAATTCTAAAATAGAATGTTGGTGTTGAAGAATTCCAAAATAGAATGTTGGGAGTTCTAGAATTCCAAAATAGAATGTTGAGAGTTCTAGGATTCCAAAATAGAATGTTGGGAGTTCTAGAATTCTAAAATAGAATGTTGGTGTTGCAGAATAACAAAATAGAATGTTGGGAGTTCTAGAATTCCAAAATAGAATGTTGAGAGTTCTAGGATTCCAAAATAGAATGATGATAGTTCTAGGATTCCAAAATAGAATATTGGGAGTTCTAGAATTCTAAAATAGTATGTTGGTGTTGCAAAATTAAAAAAAAAAAAATAGAATGTTGGGAGTTCTAGAATTCCAAAATAGAATGTTGGTGTTGCATAATTCCAAAATAGAATGTTGGGAGTTCTAGAATTCCAAAATAGAATGTTGAGAGTTCAAGGATTCCAAAATAGAATGTTGAGAGTTCTAGAATTCCAAAATAGAATGTTGAGAGTTCTGGGATTCCAAAATAGAATGTTGGGAATTCTAGAATTCTAAAATAGAATGTTGGTGTTGCAGAATTCCAAAATAGAATGTTGGGAGTTCTAGAATTCCAAAATAGAATGTTGAGCATTCTAGGATTCCAAAATAGAATGATGGGAGTTCTAGAATTCTAAAATAGAATGTTAAGAGTTCTAGGTTTCCAAAATAGAATGTTGGCAGTTCTAGAATTCTAAAATAGAATGTTGGTGTTGCAGAATAAAAAAATAGAATGTTGGGAGTTCTAGAATTCCAAAATAGAATGTTGAGCGTTCTAGGATTCCAAAATAGAATGTTGGGAGTTCTAGAATTCTAAAATAGAATGTTGGTGTTGCAGAATTCCAAAATAGAATGTTGGGAGTTCTAGAATTCCAAAATAGAATGTTGAGAGTTCTAGGATTCCAAAATAGAATGTTGGGAGTTCTAGAATTCTAAAATAGAATGTTGGTGTTGCAGAATAACAAAATAGAATGTTGGGAGTTCTAGAATTCCAAAATAGAATGTTGAGAGTTCTAGGATTCCAAAATAGAATGATGAGAGTTCTAGGATTCCAAAATAGAATGTTGGAAGTTCTAGAATTCTAAAATAGTATGTTGGTGTTGCAAAATTCCAAAATAGAATGTTGGGAGTTCTAGAATTCCAAAATAGAATGTTGAGAGTTCTAGGATTCCAAAATAGAATGTTGAGAGTTCTAGAATTCCAAAATAGAATGTTGAGAGTTCTAGGATTTCAAAATAGAATGTTGGGAGTTCTAGAATTCTAAAATAGAATGTTGGTGTTGCAGAATTCCAAAATAGAATGTTGGAAATTCTAGAATTCCAAAATAGAATGTTGAGAGTTCTAGGATTCCAAAATAGAATGTTGGGAGTTCTAGAATTCTAAAATAGAATGTTGATGTTGCAGAATTACAAAATAGAATGTTGGGAGTTCTAGAATTCCAAAATAGAATGTTGAGAGTTCTAGGTTTCCAAAATAGAATGTTGGGAGTTCTAGAATTCTAAAATAGAATGTTGGTGTTGCAGAATAACAAAATAGAATGTTGGGAGTTCTAGAATACCAAAATAGAATGTTGAGAGTTCTAGGATTCCAAAAAAGAATGATGATAGTTCTAGGATTCCAAAATAGAATATTGGGAGTTCTAGAATTCTAAAATAGTATGTTGGTGTTGCAAAAAAAAAAAAAAAAAAAAAAAAAAATAGAATGTTGGGAGATCTAGAATTCCAAAATAGAATGTTGGTGTTGCATAATTCCAAAATAGAATGTTGGGAGTTCTAGAATTCCAAAATAGAATGTTGAGAGTTCTAGGATTCCAAAATAGAATGTTGGGAGTTCTAGAATTCTAAAATAGAATGTTGGTGTTGAAGAATTCCAAAATAGAATGTTGGGAGTTCTAGAATTCCAAAATAGAATGTTGAGAGTTCTAGGATTCCAAAATAGAATGTTGGGAGTTCTAGAATTCTAAAATAGAATGTTGGTGTTGCAGAATAACAAAATAGAATGTTGGGAGTTCTAGAATTCCAAAATAGAATGTTGAGAGTTCTAGGATTCCAAAATAGAATGATGATAGTTCTAGGATTCCAAAATAGAATATTGGGAGTTCTAGAATTCTAAAATAGTATGTTGGTGTTGCAAAATTAAAAAAAAAAAAAATAGAATGTTGGGAGTTCTAGAATTCCAAAATAGAATGTTGGTGTTGCATAATTCCAAAATAGAATGTTGGGAGTTCTAGAATTCCAAAATAGAATGTTGAGAGTTCAAGGATTCCAAAATAGAATGTTGAGAGTTCTAGAATTCCAAAATAGAATGTTGAGAGTTCTGGGATTCCAAAATAGAATGTTGGGAATTCTAGAATTCTAAAATAGAATGTTGGTGTTGCAGAATTCCAAAATAGAATGTTGGGAGTTCTAGAATTCCAAAATAGAATGTTGAGCATTCTAGGATTCCAAAATAGAATGATGGGAGTTCTCGAATTCTAAAATAGAATGTTAAGAGTTCTAGGTTTCCAAAATAGAATGTTGGCAGTTCTAGAATTCTAAAATAGAATGTTGGTGTTGCAGAATAAAAAAATAGAATGTTGGGAGTTCTAGAATTCCAAAATAGAATGTTGAGCGTTCTAGGATTCCAAAATAGAATGTTGGGAGTTCTAGAATTCTAAAATAGAATGTTGGTGTTGCAGAATTCCAAAATAGAATGTTGGGAGTTCTAGAATTCCAAAATAGAATGTTGAGAGTTCTAGGATTCCAAAATAGAATGTTGGGAGTTCTAGAATTCTAAAATAGAATGTTGGTGTTGCAGAATAACAAAATAGAATGTTGGGAGTTCTAGAATTCCAAAATAGAATGTTGAGAGTTCTAGGATTCCAAAATAGAATGATGAGAGTTCTAGGATTCCAAAATAGAATGTTGGAAGTTCTAGAATTCTAAAATAGTATGTTGGTGTTGCAAAATTCCAAAATAGAATGTTGGGAGTTCTAGAATTCCAAAATAGAATGTTGAGAGTTCTAGGATTCCAAAATAGAATGTTGAGAGTTCTAGAATTCCAAAATAGAATGTTGAGAGTTCTAGGATTCCAAAATAGAATGTTGGGAGTTCTAGAATTCTAAAATAGAATGTTGGTGTTGCAGAATTCCAAAATAGAATGTTGGAAATTCTAGAATTCCAAAATAGAATGTTGAGAGTTCTAGGATTCCAAAATAGAATGTTGGGAGTTCTAGAATTCTAAAATAGAATGTTGATGTTGCAGAATTACAAAATAGAATGTTGGGAGTTCTAGAATTCCAAAATAGAATGTTGAGAGTTCTAGGTTTCCAAAATAGAATGTTGGGAGTTCTAGAATTCTAAAAATAGAATGTTGGTGTTGCAGAATTACAAAATAGAATGTTGAGAGTTCTAGGATTCCAAAATAGAATGATGATAGTTCTAGGATTCCAAAATAGAATGTTGGGAGTTCTAGAATTCTAAAAATAGAATGTTGGTGTTGCAGAATTACAAAATAGAATGTTGGGAGTTCTAGAATTCCAAAATAGAATGTTGAGAGTTCTAGGATTCCAAAATAGAATGTTGGGAGTTCTAGAATTCTAAAATAGAATGTTGGTGTTGCAGAATTCCAAAATAGAATGTTGGGAGTTCTAGAATTCCAAAATAGAATGTTGGGAGTTCTAGAATTCTAAAATAGAATGTTGGTGTTGCAGAATTCCAAAATAGAATGTTGGGAGTTCTAGAATTCCATAATAGAATGTTGAGAGTTTTAGGATTCCAAAATAGAATGTTGGGAGTTCTAGAATTCTAAAATAGAATGTTGGTGTTGCAGAATTACAAAATAATAGTTGGGAGTTCTAGAATTCCAAAATAGAATGTTGAGAGTTCTAGGATTCCAAAATAGAATGTTGTCAGTTCTAGAATTCTAAAATAGAATGTTGGTGTTGCAGAATTCCAAAATAGAATGTTGGGAGTTCTAGAATTCTAAAATAGAATGTTGAGAGTTCTAGGATTCCAAAATAGAATGTTAGGAGTTCTAGAATTCTAAAATAGAATGTTGGTGTTGCAGAATTCCAAAATAGAATGTTGGGAGTTCTAGAATTCCAAAATAGAATGTTGAGAGTTCTAGGATTCCAAAATAGAATGTTGGGAGTTCTAGAATTCTAAAATAGAATGTTGGTGTTGCAGAATTACAAAATAATATGTTGGGAGTTCTAGAATTCCAAAATAGAATGTTGAGAGTTCTAGGATTGCAAAATAGAATGTTGGCAGTTCTAGAATTCTAAAATAGAATGTTGGTGTTGCAGAATTCCAACATAGAATGTTGGGAGTTCTAGAATTCCAAAATAGAATGTTGAGAGTTCTAGGATTCCAAAATAGAATGTTGAGAGTTCTAGAATTCCAAAATAGAATGTTGAGAGTTCTAGGATTCCAATATAGAATGTTGGGAGTTCTAGAATTCTAAAATAGAATGTTGGTGTTGCAGAATTCTAAAATAGAATGTTGGGAGTTCTAGAATTCCAAAATAGAATGTTGAGCATTCTAGGATTCCAAAATAGAATGTTGGGAGTTCTAGAATTTTAAAATAGAATGTTAAGAGTTCTAGGATTCCAAAATAGAATGTTGGCAGTTCTAGAATTCTAAAATAGAATATTGGTGTTACAGAATAACAAAATAGAATTTTGGGAGTTCTAGAATTCCAAAATAGAATGTTGAGAGTTCTAAGATTCCAAAATAGAATGTTGAGAGTTCTAGGATTCCAAAATAGAATGTTGGGAGTTCTAGAATTCCAAAATAGAATGTTGGTGTTGCAGAATTCCAAAATAGAATGTTGGGAGTTCTAGAATTCCAAAATAGAATGTTGAGAGTTCTAGGATTCCAAAATAGAATGTTGGGAGTTCTAGAATGCTAAAATAGAATGTTGGTGTTGCAGAGTTCCAAAATAGAATGTTGGGAGTTCTAGAATTCCAAAATAGAATGTTGAGAGTTCTAGGATTCCAAAATAGAATGTTGCCAGTTCTAGAATTCTAAAATAGAATATTGGTGTTGCAGAATTCCAAAATAGAATGTTGGGAGTTCTAGAATTCCAAAATAGAATGTTGAGAGTTCTAGGATTCCAAAATAGAATGTTGGGAGTTCTAGAATTCTAAAATAGAATGTTGGTGTTGCAGAATTCTAAAATAGAATGTTGGGAGTTCTTGAATTCCAAAATAGAATGTTGAGAGTTCTAGGATTCCAAAATAGAATGTTGGGAGTTCTAGAATTCCAAAATAGAATGTTGATGTTGCAGAATTCCAAAATAGAATGTTGGGAGTTCTAGAATTCCAAAATAGAATGTTGAGAGTTCTAGGATTCCAAAATAGAATGTTGAGAGTTCTAGAATTCCAAAATAGAATGTTGAGAGTTCTAGAATTCTAAAATAGAATGTTGGTGTTGCAGAATTTCAAAATAGAATGTTGGGAGTTCTAGAATTCCAAAATAGAATGTTGAGAGTTCTAGGATTCCAAAATAGAATGTTGGCAGTTCTAGAATTCTAAAATAGAATGTTGGTGTTGCTTAATTCCAAAATAGAATGTTGGGAGTTCTAGAATTCCAAAATAGAATGTTGAGAGTTCTAGGATTCCAAAATAGAATGTTGGGAGTTCTAGAATGCTAAAATAGAATGTTGGTGTTGCAGAGTTCCAAAATAGAATGTTGGGAGTATTAGAATTCCAAAATAGAATGTTGAGAGTTCTAGGATTCCAAAATAGAATGTTGCCAGTTCTAGAATTCTAAAATAGAATATTGGTGTTGCAGAATTCCAAAATAGAATTTTGGGAGTTCTAGAATTCCAAAATAGAATGTTGAGAGTTCTAAGATTCCAAAATAGAATGTTGAGAGTTCTAGGATTCCAAAATAGAATGTTGGGAGTTCTAGAATTCCAAAATAGAATGTTGGTGTTGCAGAATTCCAAAATAGAATGTTGGGAGTTCTAGAATTCCAAAATAGAATGTTGAGAGTTCTAGGATTCCAAAATAGAATGTTGGGAGTTCTAGAATGCTAAAATAGAATGTTGGTGTTGCAGAGTTCCAAAATAGAATGTTGGGAGTTCTAGAATTCCAAAATAGAATGTTGAGAGTTCTAGGATTCCAAAATAGAATGTTGCCAGTTCTAGAATTCTAAAATAGAATATTGGTGTTGCAGAATTCCAAAATAGAATGTTGGGAGTTCTAGAATTCCAAAATAGAATGTTGAGAGTTCTAGGATTCCAAAATAGAATGTTGGGAGTTCTAGAATTCTAAAATAGAATGTTAGTGTTGCAGAATTCTAAAATAGAATGTTGGGAGTTCTTGAATTCCAAAATAGAATGTTGAGAGTTCTAGGATTCCAAAATAGAATGATGATAGTTCTAGGATTCCAAAATAGAATGTTGATGTTGCAGAATTCCAAAATAGAATGTTGGGAGTTCTAGAATTCCAAAATAGAATGTTGAGAGTTCTAGGATTCCAAAATAGAATGTTGAGAGTTCTAGAATTCCAAAATAGAATGTTGAGAGTTCTAGAATTCTAAAATAGAATGTTGGTGTTGCAGAATTACAAAATAGAATGTTGGGAGTTCTAGAATTCCAAAATAGAATGTTGAGAGTTCTAGGATTCCAAAATAGAATGTTGGCAGTTCTAGAATTCTAAAATAGAATGTTGGTGTTGCTTAATTCCAAAATAGAATGTTGGGAGATCTAGAATTCCAAAATAGAATGTTGAGAGTTCTAGGATTCCAAAATAGAATGTTGGGAGTTCTAGAATGCTAAAATAGAATGTTGGTGTTGCAGAGTTCCAAAATAGAATGTTGGGAGTTCTAGAATTCCAAAATAGAATGTTGAGAGTTCTAGGATTCCAAAATAGAATGTTGCCAGTTCTAGAATTCTAAAATAGAATATTGGTGTTGCAGAATTCCAAAATAGAATTTTGGGAGTTCTAGAATTCCAAAATAGAATGTTGAGAGTTCTAAGATTCCAAAATAGAATGTTGAGAGTTCTAGGATTCCAAAATAGAATGTTGGGAGTTCTAGAATTCCAAAATAGAATGTTGGTGTTGCAGAATTCCAAAATAGAATGTTGGGAGTTCTAGAATTCCAAAATAGAATGTTGAGAGTTGTAGGATTCCAAAATAGAATGTTGGGAGTTCTAGAATGCTAAAATAGAATGTTGGTGTTGCAGAATTCCAAAATAGAATGTTGGGAGTTCTAGAATTCCAAAATAGAATGTTGAGAGTTGTAGGATTCCAAAATAGAATGTTGGGAGTTCTAGAATGCTAAAATAGAATGTTGGTGTTGCAGAATTCCAAAATAGAATGTTGGGAGTTCTAGAATTCCAAAATAGAATGTTGAGCATTCTAGGATTCCAAAATAGAATGATGGGAGTTCTAGAATTCTAAAATAGAATGTTAAGAGTTCTAGGTTTCCAAAATAGAATGTTGGCAGTTCTAGAATTCTAAAATAGAATGTTGGTGTTGCAGAATAAAAAAAATAGAATGTTGGGAGTTCTAGAATTCCAAAATAGAATGTTGAGCGTTCTAGGATTCCAAAATAGAATGTTGGGAGTTCTAGAATTCTAAAATAGAATGTTGGTGTTGCAGAATTCCAAAATAGAATGTTGGGAGTTCTAGAATTCCAAAATAGAATGTTGAGAGTTCTAGGATTCCAAAATAGAATGTTGGGAGTTCTAGAATTCTAAAATAGAATTTTGGTGTTGCAGAATAACAAAATAGAATGTTGGGAGTTCTAGAATTCCAAAATAGAATGTTGAGAGTTCTAGGATTCCAAAATAGAATGATGAGAGTTCTAGGATTCCAAAATAGAATGTTGGAAGTTATAGAATTCTAAAATAGTATGTTGGTGTTGCAAAATTCCAAAATAGAATGTTGGGAGTTCTAGAATTCCAAAATAGAATGTTGAGAGTTCTAGGATTCCAAAATAGAATGTTGGCAGTTATAGAATTTTAAAATAGAATGTTGGTGTTGCATAATTCCAAAATAGAATGTTGGGAGTTCTAGAATTCCAAAATAGAATGTTGAGAGTTCTAGGATTCCAAAATAGAATGTTGAGAGTTCTAGAATTCCAAAATAGAATGTTGAGAGTTCTAGGATTCCAAAATAGAATGTTGGGAGTTCTAGAATTCTAAAATAGAATGTTGGTGTTGCAGAATTCCAAAATAGAATGTTGGAAATTCTAGAATTCCAAAATAGAATGTTGAGAGTTCTAGGATTCCAAAATAGAATGTTGGGAGATCTAGAATTCTAAAATAGAATGTTGATGTTGCAGAATTACAAAATAGAATGTTGGGAGTTCTAGAATTCCAAAATAGAATGTTGAGAGTTCTAGGATTCCAAAATAGAATGTTGGGAGTTCTAGAATTCTAAAAATAGAATGTTGGTGTTGCAGAATTACAAAATAGAATGTTGAGAGTTCTAGGATTCCAAAATAGAATGATGATAGTTCTAGGATTCCAAAATAGAATGTTGGGAGTTCTAGAATTCTAAAAATAGAATGTTGGTGTTGCAGAATTACAAAATAGAATGTTGGGAGTTCTAGAATTCCAAAATAGAATGTTGAGAGTTCTAGGATTCCAAAATAGAATGTTGGGAGTTCTAGAATTCCAAAATAGAATGTTGGGAGTTCTAGAATTCTAAAATAGAATGTTGGTGTTGCAGAATTCCAAAATAGAATGTTGGGAGTTCTAGAATTCCATAATAGAATGTTGAGAGTTTTAGGATTCCAAAATAGAATGTTGGGAGTTCTAGAATTCTAAAATAGAATGTTGGTGTTGCAGAATTACAAAATAATAGTTGGGAGTTCTAGAATTCCAAAATAGAATGTTGAGAGTTCTAGGATTCCAAAATAGAATGTTGTCAGTTCTAGAATTCTAAAATAGAATGTTGGTGTTGCAGAATTCCAAAATAGAATGTTGGGAGTTCTAGAATTCTAAAATAGAATATTGAGAGTTCTAGGATTCCAAAATAGAATGTTGGGAGTTCTAGAATTCTAAAATAGAATGTTGGTGTTGCAGAATTCCAAAATAGAATGTTGGGAGTTCTAGAATTCCAAAAGAGAATGTTGAGAGTTCTAGGATTCCAAAATAGAATGTTGGGAGTTCTAGAATTCTAAAATAGAATGTTGGTGTTGCAGAATTACAAAATAATATGTTGGGAGTTCTAGAATTCCAAAATAGAATGTTGAGAGTTGTAGGATTCCAAAATAGAATGTTGGGAGTTCTAGAATTCTAAAATAGAATGTTGGTGTTGCAGAATTCTAAAATAGAATGTTGGGAGTTCTAGAATTCCAAAATAGAATGTTGAGCGTTCTAGGATTCCAAAATAGAATGTTGGGAGTTCTAGAATTTTAAAATAGAATGTTAAGAGTTCTAGGATTCCAAAATAGAATGTTGGCAGTTCTAGAATTCTAAAATAGAATATTGGTGTTGCAGAATAACAAAATAGAATTTTGGGAGTTCTAGAATTCCAAAATAGAATGTTGAGAGTTCTAAGATTCCAAAATAGAATGTTGAGAGTTCTAGGATTCCAAAATAGAATGTTGGGAGTTCTAGAATTCCAAAATAGAATGTTGGTGTTGCAGAATTCCAAAATAGAATGTTGGGAGTTCTAGAATTCCAAAATAGAATGTTGAGAGTTCTAGGATTCCAAAATAGAATGTTGGGAGTTCTAGAATGCTAAAATAGAATGTTGGTGTTGCAGAGTTCCAAAATAGAATGTTGGGAGTTCTAGAATTCCAAAATAGAATGTTGAGAGTTCTAGGATTCCAAAATAGAATGTTGCCAGTTCTAGAATTCTAAAATAGAATATTGGTGTTGCAGAATTCCAAAATAGAATTTTGGGAGTTCTAGAATTCCAAAATAGAATGTTGAGAGTTCTAAGATTCCAAAATAGAATGTTGAGAGTTCTAGGATTCCAAAATAGAATGTTGGGAGTTCTAGAATTCCAAAATAGAATGTTGGTGTTGCAGAATTCCAAAATAGAATGTTGGGAGTTCTAGAATTCCAAAATAGAATGTTGAGAGTTGTAGGATTCCAAAATAGAATGTTGGGAGTTCTAGAATGCTAAAATAGAATGTTGGTGTTGCAGAATTCCAAAATAGAATGTTGGGAGTTCTAGAATTCCAAAATAGAATGTTGAGAGTTGTAGGATTCCAAAATAGAATGTTGGGAGTTCTAGAATGCTAAAATAGAATGTTGGTGTTGCAGAATTCCAAAATAGAATGTTGGGAGTTCTAGAATTCCAAAATAGAATGTTGAGCATTCTAGGATTCCAAAATAGAATGATGGGAGTTCTAGAATTCTAAAATAGAATGTTAAGAGTTCTAGGTTTCCAAAATAGAATGTTGGCAGTTCTAGAATTCTAAAATAGAATGTTGGTGTTGCAGAATAAAAAAAATAGAATGTTGGGAGTTCTAGAATTCCAAAATAGAATGTTGAGCGTTCTAGGATTCCAAAATAGAATGTTGGGAGTTCTAGAATTCTAAAATAGAATGTTGGTGTTGCAGAATTCCAAAATAGAATGTTGGGAGTTCTAGAATTCCAAAATAGAATGTTGAGAGTTCTAGGATTCCAAAATAGAATGTTGGGAGTTCTAGAATTCTAAAATAGAATTTTGGTGTTGCAGAATAACAAAATAGAATGTTGGGAGTTCTAGAATTCCAAAATAGAATGTTGAGAGTTCTAGGATTCCAAAATAGAATGATGAGAGTTCTAGGATTCCAAAATAGAATGTTGGAAGTTCTAGAATTCTAAAATAGTATGTTGGTGTTGCAAAATTCCAAAATAGAATGTTGGGAGTTCTAGAATTCCAAAATAGAATGTTGAGAGTTCTAGGATTCCAAAATAGAATGTTGGCAGTTATAGAATTTTAAAATAGAATGTTGGTGTTGCATAATTCCAAAATAGAATGTTGGGAGTTCTAGAATTCCAAAATAGAATGTTGAGAGTTCTAGGATTCCAAAATAGAATGTTGAGAGTTCTAGAATTCCAAAATAGAATGTTGAGAGTTCTAGGATTCCAAAATAGAATGTTGGGAGTTCTAGAATTCTAAAATAGAATGTTGGTGTTGCAGAATTCCAAAATAGAATGTTGGAAATTCTAGAATTCCAAAATAGAATGTTGAGAGTTCTAGGATTCCAAAATAGAATGTTGGGAGATCTAGAATTCTAAAATAGAATGTTGATGTTGCAGAATTACAAAATAGAATGTTGGGAGTTCTAGAATTCCAAAATAGAATGTTGAGAGTTCTAGGATTCCAAAATAGAATGTTGGGAGTTCTAGAATTCTAAAAATAGAATGTTGGTGTTGCAGAATTACAAAATAGAATGTTGAGAGTTCTAGGATTCCAAAATAGAATGATGATAGTTCTAGGATTCCAAAATAGAATGTTGGGAGTTCTAGAATTCTAAAAATAGAATGTTGGTGTTGCAGAATTACAAAATAGAATGTTGGGAGTTCTAGAATTCCAAAATAGAATGTTGAGAGTTCTAGGATTCCAAAATAGAATGTTGGGAGTTCTAGAATTCCAAAATAGAATGTTGGGAGTTCTAGAATTCTAAAATAGAATGTTGGTGTTGCAGAATTCCAAAATAGAATGTTGGGAGTTCTAGAATTCCATAATAGAATGTTGAGAGTTTTAGGATTCCAAAATAGAATGTTGGGAGTTCTAGAATTCTAAAATAGAATGTTGGTGTTGCAGAATTACAAAATAATAGTTGGGAGTTCTAGAATTCCAAAATAGAATGTTGAGAGTTCTAGGATTCCAAAATAGAATGTTGTCAGTTCTAGAATTCTAAAATAGAATGTTGGTGTTGCAGAATTCCAAAATAGAATGTTGGGAGTTCTAGAATTCTAAAATAGAATATTGAGAGTTCTAGGATTCCAAAATAGAATGTTGGGAGTTCTAGAATTCTAAAATAGAATGTTGGTGTTGCAGAATTCCAAAATAGAATGTTGGGAGTTCTAGAATTCCAAAATAGAATGTTGAGAGTTGTAGGATTCCAAAATAGAATGTTGGGAGTTCTAGAATTCTAAAATAGAATGTTGGTGTTGCAGAATTCTAAAATAGAATGTTGGGAGTTCTAGAATTCCAAAATAGAATGTTGAGCGTTCTAGGATTCCAAAATAGAATGTTGGGAGTTCTAGAATTTTAAAATAGAATGTTAAGAGTTCTAGGATTCCAAAATAGAATGTTGGCAGTTCTAGAATTCTAAAATAGAATATTGGTGTTGCAGAATAACAAAATAGAATTTTGGGAGTTCTAGAATTCCAAAATAGAATGTTGAGAGTTCTAAGATTCCAAAATAGAATGTTGAGAGTTCTAGGATTCCAAAATAGAATGTTGGGAGTTCTAGAATTCCAAAATAGAATGTTGGTGTTGCAGAATTCCAAAATAGAATGTTGGGAGTTCTAGAATTCCAAAATAGAATGTTGAGAGTTCTAGGATTCCAAAATAGAATGTTGGGAGTTCTAGAATGCTAAAATAGAATGTTGGTGTTGCAGAGTTCCAAAATAGAATGTTGGGAGTTCTAGAATTCCAAAATAGAATGTTGAGATTTCTAGGATTCCAAAATAGAATGTTGCCAGTTCTAGAATTCTAAAATAGAATATTGGTGTTGCAGAATTCCAAAATAGAATGTTGGGAGTTCTAGAATTCCAAAACAGAATGTTGAGAGTTCTAGGATTCCAAAATAGAATGTTGGGAGTTCTAGAATTCTAAAATAGAATGTTGGTGTTGCAGAATTCTAAAATAGAATGTTGGGAGTTCTTGAATTCCAAAATAGAATGTTGAGAGTTCTAGGATTCCAAAATAGAATGTTGGGAGTTCTAGAATTCCAAAATAGAATGTTGATGTTGCAGAATTCCAAAATAGAATGTTGGGAGTTCTAGAATTCCAAAATAGAATGTTGAGAGTTCTAGGATTCCAAAATAGAATGTTGAGAGTTCTAGAATTCCAAAATAGAATGTTGAGAGTTCTAGAATTCTAAAATAGAATGTTGGTTTTGCAGAATTACAAAATAGAATGTTGGGAGTTCTAGAATTCCAAAATAGAATGTTGAGAGTTCTAGGATTCCAAAATAGAATGTTGGCAGTTCTAGAATTCTAAAATAGAATGTTGGTGTTGCTTAATTCCAAAATAGAATGTTGGGAGTTCTAGAATTCCAAAATAGAATGTTGGGAGTTCTAGAATTCTAAAATAGAATGTTGGTGTTGCAGAATAACAAAATAGAATGTTGGGAGTTCTAGAATTCCAAAATAGAATGTTGAGAGTTCTAGGATTCCAAAATAGAATGTTGGGAGTTCTAGAATTCCAAAATAGAATGTTGAGAGTTCTAGGATTCCAAAATAGAATGTTGGGAGTTCTAGAATTCTAAAATAGAATGTTGGTGTTGCAGAATTCCAAAATAGAATGCTGGGAGTTCTAGAATTCCAAAATAGAATGTTGAGCATTCTAGGATTCCAAAATAGAATGTTGGGAGTTCTAGAATTCTAAAATAGAATGTTAAGAGTTCTAGGTTTCCAAAATAGAATGTTGGGAGTTCTAGAATTCTAAAATAGAATGTTGGTGTTGCAGAATTCCAAAATAGAATGTTGGGAGTTCTAGAATTCCAAAATAGAATGTTGAGAGTTCTAGGATTCCAAAATAGAATGTTGGGAGTTCTAGAATTCTAAAATAGAATGTTGGTGTTGCAGAATAACAAAATAGAATGTTGGGAGTTCTAGAATACCAAAATAGAATGTTGAGAGTTCTAGGATTCCAAAAAAGAATGATGATAGTTCTAGGATTCCAAAATAGAATATTGGGAGTTCTAGAATTCTAAAATAGTATGTTGGTGTTGCAAAAAAAAAAAAAAAAAAAAAAAAAAAAAAAAAATAGAATGTTGGGAGATCTAGAATTCCAAAATAGAATGTTGGTGTTGCATAATTCCAAAATAGAATGTTGGGAGTTCTAGAATTCCAAAATAGAATGTTGAGAGTTCTAGGATTCCAAAATAGAATGTTGGGAGTTCTAGAATTCTAAAATAGAATGTTGGTGTTGAAGAATTCCAAAATAGAATGTTGGGAGTTCTAGAATTCCAAAATAGAATGTTGAGAGTTCTAGGATTCCAAAATAGAATGTTGGGAGTTCTAGAATTCTAAAATAGAATGTTGGTGTTGCAGAATAACAAAATAGAATGTTGGGAGTTCTAGAATTCCAAAATAGAATGTTGAGAGTTCTAGGATTCCAAAATAGAATGATGATAGTTCTAGGATTCCAAAATAGAATATTGGGAGTTCTAGAATTCTAAAATAGTATGTTGGTGTTGCAAAATAAAAAAAAAAAAAAATAGAATGTTGGGAGTTCTAGAATTCCAAAATAGAATGTTGGTGTTGCATAATTCCAAAATAGAATGTTGGGAGTTCTAGAATTCCAAAATAGAATGTTGAGAGTTCAAGGATTCCAAAATAGAATGTTGAGAGTTCTAGAATTCCAAAATAGAATGTTGAGAGTTCTGGGATTCCAAAATAGAATGTTGGGAATTCTAGAATTCTAAAATAGAATGTTGGTGTTGCAGAATTCCAAAATAGAATGTTGGGAGTTCTAGAATTCCAAAATAGAATGTTGAGCATTCTAGGATTCCAAAATAGAATGATGGGAGTTCTAGAATTCTAAAATAGAATGTTAAGAGTTCTAGGTTTCCAAAATAGAATGTTGGCAGTTCTAGAATTCTAAAATAGAATGTTGGTGTTGCAGAATAAAAAAATAGAATGTTGGGAGTTCTAGAATTCCAAAATAGAATGTTGAGCGTTCTAGGATTCCAAAATAGAATGTTGGGAGTTCTAGAATTCTAAAATAGAATGTTGGTGTTGCAGAATTCCAAAATAGAATGTTGGGAGTTCTAGAATTCCAAAATAGAATGTTGAGAGTTCTAGGATTCCAAAATAGAATGTTGGGAGTTCTAGAATTCTAAAATAGAATGTTGGTGTTGCAGAATAACAAAATAGAATGTTGGGAGTTCTAGAATTCCAAAATAGAATGTTGAGAGTTCTAGGATTCCAAAATAGAATGATGAGAGTTCTAGAATTCCAAAATAGAATGTTGGAAGTTCTAGAATTCTAAAATAGTATGTTGGTGTTGCAAAATTCCAAAATAGAATGTTGGGAGTTCTAGAATTCCAAAATAGAATGTTGAGAGTTCTAGGATTCCAAAATAGAATGTTGAGAGTTCTAGAATTCCAAAATAGAATGTTGAGAGTTCTAGGATTCCAAAATAGAATGTTGGGAGTTCTAGAATTCTAAAATAGAATGTTGGTGTTGCAGAATTCCAAAATAGAATGTTGGAAATTCTAGAATTCCAAAATAGAATGTTGAGAGTTCTAGGATTCCAAAATAGAATGTTGGGAGTTCTAGAATTCTAAAATAGAATGTTGATGTTGCAGAATTACAAAATAGAATGTTGGGAGTTCTAGAATTCCAAAATAGAATGTTGAGAGTTCTAGGTTTCCAAAATAGAATGTTGGGAGTTCTAGAATTCTAAAAATAGAATGTTGGTGTTGCAGAATTACAAAATAGAATGTTGAGAGTTCTAGGATTCCAAAATAGAATGATGATAGTTCTAGGATTCCAAAATAGAATGTTGGGAGTTCTAGAATTCTAAAAATAGAATGTTGGTGTTGCAGAATTACAAAATAGAATGTTGGGAGTTCTAGAATTCCAAAATAGAATGTTGAGAGTTCTAGGATTCCAAAATAGAATGTTGGGAGTTCTAGAATTCTAAAATAGAATGTTGGTGTTGCAGAATTCCAAAATAGAATGTTGGGAGTTCTAGAATTCCAAAATAGAATGTTGGGAGTTCTAGAATTCTAAAATAGAATGTTGGTGTTGCAGAATTCCAAAATAGAATGTTGGGAGTTCTAGAATTCCATAATAGAATGTTGAGAGTTTTAGGATTCCAAAATAGAATGTTGGGAGTTCTAGAATTCTAAAATAGAATGTTGGTGTTGCAGAATTACAAAATAATAGTTGGGAGTTCTAGAATTCCAAAATAGAATGTTGAGAGTTCTAGGATTCCAAAATAGAATGTTGTCAGTTCTAGAATTCTAAAATAGAATGTTGGTGTTGCAGAATTCCAAAATAGAATGTTGGGAGTTCTAGGATTCCAAAATAGAATGTTGGGAGTTCTAGAATTCTAAAATAGAATGTTGGTGTTGCAGAATTACAAAATAATATGTTGGGAGTTCTAGAATTCCAAAATAGAATGTTGAGAGTTCTAGGATTGCAAAATAGAATGTTGGCAGTTCTAGAATTCTAAAATAGAATGTTGGTGTTGCAGAATTCCAACATAGAATGTTGGGAGTTCTAGAATTCCAAAATAGAATGTTGAGAGTTCTAGGATTCCAAAATAGAATGTTGAGAGTTCTAGAATTCCAAAATAGAATGTTGAGAGTTCTAGGATTCCAAAATAGAATGTTGGGAGTTCTAGAATTCTAAAATAGAATGTTGGTGTTGCAGAATTCTAAAATAGAATGTTGGGAGTTCTAGAATTCCAAAATAGAATGTTGAGCATTCTAGGATTCCAAAATAGAATGTTGGGAGTTCTAGAATTTTAAAATAGAATGTTAAGAGTTCTAGGATTCCAAAATAGAATGTTGGCAGTTCTAGAATTCTAAAATAGAATATTGGTGTTACAGAATAACAAAATAGAATTTTGGGAGTTCTAGAATTCCAAAATAGAATGTTGAGAGTTCTAAGATTCCAAAATAGAATGTTGAGAGTTCTAGGATTCCAAAATAGAATGTTGGGAGTTCTAGAATTCCAAAATAGAATGTTGGTGTTGCAGAATTCCAAAATAGAATGTTGGGAGTTCTAGAATTCCAAAATAGAATGTTGAGAGTTCTAGGATTCCAAAATAGAATGTTGGGAGTTCTAGAATGCTAAAATAGAATGTTGGTGTTGCAGAGTTCCAAAATAGAATGTTGGGAGTTCTAGAATTCCAAAATAGAATGTTGAGAGTTCTAGGATTCCAAAATAGAATGTTGCCAGTTCTAGAATTCTAAAATAGAATATTGGTGTTGCAGAATTCCAAAATAGAATGTTGGGAGTTCTAGAATTCCAAAATAGAATGTTGAGAGTTCTAGGATTCCAAAATAGAATGTTGGGAGTTCTAGAATTCTAAAATAGAATGTTGGTGTTGCAGAATTCTAAAATAGAATGTTGGGAGTTCTTGAATTCCAAAATAGAATGTTGAGAGTTCTAGGATTCCAAAATAGAATGTTGGGAGTTCTAGAATTCCAAAATAGAATGTTGATGTTGCAGAATTCCAAAATAGAATGTTGGGAGTTCTAGAATTCCAAAATAGAATGTTGAGAGTTCTAGGATTCCAAAATAGAATGTTGAGAGTTCTAGAATTCCAAAATAGAATGTTGAGAGTTCTAGAATTCTAAAATAGAATGTTGGTGTTGCAGAATTTCAAAATAGAATGTTGGGAGTTCTAGAATTCCAAAATAGAATGTTGAGAGTTCTAGGATTCCAAAATAGAATGTTGGCAGTTCTAGAATTCTAAAATAGAATGTTGGTGTTGCTTAATTCCAAAATAGAATGTTGGGAGTTCTAGAATTCCAAAATAGAATGTTGAGAGTTCTAGGATTCCAAAATAGAATGTTGGGAGTTCTAGAATGCTAAAATAGAATGTTGGTGTTGCAGAGTTCCAAAATAGAATGTTGGGAGTTCTAGAATTCCAAAATAGAATGTTGAGAGTTCTAGGATTCCAAAATAGAATGTTGCCAGTTCTAGAATTCTAAAATAGAATATTGGTGTTGCAGAATTCCAAAATAGAATTTTGGGAGTTCTAGAATTCCAAAATAGAATGTTGAGAGTTCTAAGATTCCAAAATAGAATGTTGAGAGTTCTAGGATTCCAAAATAGAATGTTGGGAGTTCTAGAATTCCAAAATAGAATGTTGGTGTTGCAGAATTCCAAAATAGAATGTTGGGAGTTCTAGAATTCCAAAATAGAATGTTGAGAGTTCTAGGATTCCAAAATAGAATGTTGGGAGTTCTAGAATGCTAAAATAGAATGTTGGTGTTGCAGAGTTCCAAAATAGAATGTTGGGAGTTCTAGAATTCCAAAATAGAATGTTGAGAGTTCTAGGATTCCAAAATAGAATGTTGCCAGTTCTAGAATTCTAAAATAGAATATTGGTGTTGCAGAATTCCAAAATAGAATGTTGGGAGTTCTAGAATTCCAAAATAGAATGTTGAGAGTTCTAGGATTCCAAAATAGAATGTTGGGAGTTCTAGAATTCTAAAATAGAATGTTAGTGTTGCAGAATTCTAAAATAGAATGTTGGGAGTTCTTGAATTCCAAAATAGAATGTTGAGAGTTCTAGGATTCCAAAATAGAATGATGATAGTTCTAGGATTCCAAAATAGAATGTTGATGTTGCAGAATTCCAAAATAGAATGTTGGGAGTTCTAGAATTCCAAAATAGAATGTTGAGAGTTCTAGGATTCCAAAATAGAATGTTGAGAGTTCTAGAATTCCAAAATAGAATGTTGAGAGTTCTAGAATTCTAAAATAGAATGTTGGTGTTGCAGAATTACAAAATAGAATGTTGGGAGTTCTAGAATTCCAAAATAGAATGTTGAGAGTTCTAGGATTCCAAAATAGAATGTTGGCAGTTCTAGAATTCTAAAATAGAATGTTGGTGTTGCTTAATTCCAAAATAGAATGTTGGGAGATCTAGAATTCCAAAATAGAATGTTGAGAGTTCTAGGATTCCAAAATAGAATGTTGGGAGTTCTAGAATGCTAAAATAGAATGTTGGTGTTGCAGAGTTCCAAAATAGAATGTTGGGAGTTCTAGAATTCCAAAATAGAATGTTGAGAGTTCTAGGATTCCAAAATAGAATGTTGCCAGTTCTAGAATTCTAAAATAGAATATTGGTGTTGCAGAATTCCAAAATAGAATTTTGGGAGTTCTAGAATTCCAAAATAGAATGTTGAGAGTTCTAAGATTCCAAAATAGAATGTTGAGAGTTCTAGGATTCCAAAATAGAATGTTGGGAGTTCTAGAATTCCAAAATAGAATGTTGGTGTTGCAGAATTCCAAAATAGAATGTTGGGAGTTCTAGAATTCCAAAATAGAATGTTGGGAGTTCTAGAATTTTAAAATAGAATGTTAAGAGTTCTAGGATTCCAAAATAGAATGTTGGCAGTTCTAGAATTCTAAAATAGAATATTGGTGTTACAGAATAACAAAATAGAATTTTGGGAGTTCTAGAATTCCAAAATAGAATGTTGAGAGTTCTAAGATTCCAAAATAGAATGTTGAGAGTTCTAGGATTCCAAAATAGAATGTTGGGAGTTCTAGAATTCCAAAATAGAATGTTGGTGTTGCAGAATTCCAAAATAGAATGTTGGGAGTTCTAGAATTCCAAAATAGAATGTTGAGAGTTCTAGGATTCCAAAATAGAATGTTGGGAGTTCTAGAATGCTAAAATAGAATGTTGGTGTTGCAGAGTTCCAAAATAGAATGTTGGGAGTTCTAGAATTCCAAAATAGAATGTTGAGAGTTCTAGGATTCCAAAATAGAATGTTGCCAGTTCTAGAATTCTAAAATAGAATATTGGTGTTGCAGAATTCCAAAATAGAATGTTGGGAGTTCTAGAATTCCAAAATAGAATGTTGAGAGTTCTAGGATTCCAAAATAGAATGTTGGGAGTTCTAGAATTCTAAAATAGAATGTTGGTGTTGCAGAATTCTAAAATAGAATGTTGGGAGTTCTTGAATTCCAAAATAGAATGTTGAGAGTTCTAGGATTCCAAAATAGAATGTTGGGAGTTCTAGAATTCCAAAATAGAATGTTGATGTTGCAGAATTCCAAAATAGAATGTTGGGAGTTCTAGAATTCCAAAATAGAATGTTGAGAGTTCTAGGATTCCAAAATAGAATGTTGAGAGTTCTAGAATTCCAAAATAGAATGTTGAGAGTTCTAGAATTCTAAAATAGAATGTTGGTGTTGCAGAATTCCAAAATAGAATGTTGAGAGTTCTAGGATTCCAAAATAGAATGTTGGCAGTTCTAGAATTCTAAAATAGAATGTTGGTGTTGCTTAATTCCAAAATAGAATGTTGGGAGTTCTAGAATTCCAAAATAGAATGTTGAGAGTTCTAGGATTCCAAAATAGAATGTTGGGAGTTCTAGAATGCTAAAATAGAATGTTGGTGTTGCAGAGTTCCAAAATAGAATGTTGGGAGTTCTAGAATTCCAAAATAGAATGTTGAGAGTTCTAGGATTCCAAAATAGAATGTTGCCAGTTCTAGAATTCTAAAATAGAATATTGGTGTTGCAGAATTCCAAAATAGAATTTTGGGAGTTCTAGAATTCCAAAATAGAATGTTGAGAGTTCTAAGATTCCAAAATAGAATGTTGAGAGTTCTAGGATTCCAAAATAGAATGATGGGAGTTCTAGAATTCCAAAATAGAATGTTGGTGTTGCAGAATTCCAAAATAGAATGTTGGGAGTTCTAGAATTCCAAAATAGAATGTTGAGAGTTCTAGGATTCCAAAATAGAATGTTGGGAGTTCTAGAATGCTAAAATAGAATGTTGGTGTTGCAGAGTTCCAAAATAGAATGTTGGGAGTTCTAGAATTCCAAAATAGAATGTTGAGAGTTCTAGGATTCCAAAATAGAATGTTGCCAGTTCTAGAATTCTAAAATAGAATATTGGTGTTGCAGAATTCCAAAATAGAATGTTGGGAGTTCTAGAATTCCAAAATAGAATGTTGAGAGTTCTAGGATTCCAAAATAGAATGTTGGGAGTTCTAGAATTCTAAAATAGAATGTTAGTGTTGCAGAATTCTAAAATAGAATGTTGGGAGTTCTTGAATTCCAAAATAGAATGTTGAGAGTTCTAGGATTCCAAAATAGAATGATGATAGTTCTAGGATTCCAAAATAGAATGTTGATGTTGCAGAATTCCAAAATAGAATGTTGGGAGTTCTAGAATTCCAAAATAGAATGTTGAGAGTTCTAGGATTCCAAAATAGAATGTTGAGAGTTCTAGAATTCCAAAATAGAATGTTGAGAGTTCTAGAATTCTAAAATAGAATGTTGGTGTTGCAGAATTACAAAATAGAATGTTGGGAGTTCTAGAATTCCAAAATAGAATGTTGAGAGTTCTAGGATTCCAAAATAGAATGTTGGCAGTTCTAGAATTCTAAAATAGAATGTTGGTGTTGCTTAATTCCAAAATAGAATGTTGGGAGATCTAGAATTCCAAAATAGAATGTTGAGAGTTCTAGGATTCCAAAATAGAATGTTGGGAGTTCTAGAATGCTAAAATAGAATGTTGGTGTTGCAGAGTTCCAAAATAGAATGTTGGGAGTTCTAGAATTCCAAAATAGAATGTTGAGAGTTCTAGGATTCCAAAATAGAATGTTGCCAGTTCTAGAATTCTAAAATAGAATATTGGTGTTGCAGAATTCCAAAATAGAATTTTGGGAGTTCTAGAATTCCAAAATAGAATGTTGAGAGTTCTAAGATTCCAAAATAGAATGTTGAGAGTTCTAGGATTCCAAAATAGAATGTTGGGAGTTCTAGAATTCCAAAATAGAATGTTGGTGTTGCAGAATTCCAAAATAGAATGTTGGGAGTTCTAGAATTCCAAAATAGAATGTTGAGAGTTGTAGGATTCCAAAATAGAATGTTGGGAGTTCTAGAATGCTAAAATAGAATGTTGGTGTTGCAGAGTTCCAAAATAGAATGTTGGGAGTTCTAGAATTCAAAAATAGAATGTTGAGAGTTCTAGGATTCCAAAATAGAATGTTGCCAGTTCTAGAATTCTAAAATAGAATATTGGTGTTGCAGAATTCCAAAATAGAATGTTGGGAGTTCTAGAATTCCAAAATAGAATGTTGAGAGTTCTAGGATTCCAAAATAGAATGTTGGGAGTTCTAGAATTCTAAAATAGAATGTTAGTGTTGCAGAATTCTAAAATAGAATGTTGGGAGTTCTTGAATTCCAAAATAGAATGTTGAGAGTTCTAGGATTCCAAAATAGAATGTTGGGAGTTCTAGAATTCCAAAATAGAATGTTGATGTTGCAGAATTCCAAAATAGAATGTTGGGAGTTCTAGAATTCCAAAATAGAATGTTGAGAGTTCTAGGATTCCAAAATAGAATGTTGAGAGTTCTAGAATTCCAAATTAGAATGTGGAGAGTTCTAGAATTCTAAAATAGAATGTTGGTGTTGCAGAATTACAAAATAGAATGTTGGGAGTTCTAGAATTCCAAAATAGAATGTTGAGCGTTCTAGGATTCCAAAATAGAATGATGATAGTTCTAGGATTCCAAAATAGAATATTGGGAGTTCTAGAATTCTAAAATAGAATGTTGGTGTTGCAGAATTACAAAATAGAATGTTGGGAGTTCTAGAATTCCAAAATAGAATGTTGAGCGTTCTAGGATTCCAAAATAGAATGATGATAGTTCTAGGATTCCAAAATAGAATATTGGGAGTTCTAGAATTCTAAAATAGAATGTTGGTGTTGCAGAATTACAAAATAATATGTTGGGAGTTCTAGAATTCCAAAATAGAATGTTGAGAGTTCTAGGATTGCAAAATAGAATGTTGGCAGTTCTAGAATTCTAAAATAGAATGTTGGTGTTGCAGAATTCCAACATAGAATGTTGGGAGTTCTAGAATTCCAAAATAGAATGTTGAGAGTTCTAGGATTCCAAAATAGAATGTTGAGAGTTCTAGAATTCCAAAATAGAATGTTGAGAGTTCTAGGATTCCAAAATAGAATGTTGGGAGTTCTAGAATTCTAAAATAGAATGTTGGTGTTGCAGAATTCTAAAATAGAATGTTGGGAGTTCTAGAATTCCAAAATAGAATGTTGAGCATTCTAGGATTCCAAAATAGAATGTTGGGAGTTCTAGAATTTTAAAATAGAATGTTAAGAGTTCTAGGATTCCAAAATAGAATGTTGGCAGTTCTAGAATTCTAAAATAGAATATTGGTGTTGCAGAATAACAAAATAGAATTTTGGGAGTTCTAGAATTCCAAAATAGAATGTTGAGAGTTCTAAGATTCCAAAATAGAATGTTGAGAGTTCTAGGATTCCAAAATAGAATGTTGGGAGTTCTAGAATTCCAAAATAGAATGTTGGTGTTGCAGAATTCCAAAATAGAATGTTGGGAGTTCTAGAATTCCAAAATAGAATGTTGAGAGTTCTAGGATTCCAAAATAGAATGTTGGGAGTTCTAGAATGCTAAAATAGAATGTTGGTGTTGCAGAGTTCCAAAATAGAATGTTGGGAGTTCTAGAATTCCAAAATAGAATGTTGAGAGTTCTAGGATTCCAAAATAGAATGTTGCCAGTTCTAGAATTCTAAAATAGAATATTGGTGTTGCAGAATTCCAAAATAGAATGTTGGGAGTTCTAGAATTCCAAAATAGAATGTTGAGAGTTCTAGGATTCCAAAATAGAATGTTGGGAGTTCTAGAATTCTAAAATAGAATGTTGGTGTTGCAGAATTCTAAAATAGAATGTTGGGAGTTCTTGAATTCCAAAATAGAATGTTGAGAGTTCTAGGATTCCAAAATAGAATGTTGGGAGTTCTAGAATTCCAAAATAGAATGTTGTTGTTGCAGAATTCCAAAATAGAATGTTGGGAGTTCTAGAATTCCAAAATAGAATGTTGAGAGTTCTAGGATTCCAAAATAGAATGTTGAGAGTTCTAGAATTCCAAAATAGAATGTTGAGAGTTCTAGAATTCTAAAATAGAATGTTGGTGTTGCAGAATTTCAAAATAGAATGTTGGGAGTTCTAGAATTCCAAAATAGAATGTTGAGAGTTCTAGGATTCCAAAATAGAATGTTGGCAGTTCTAGAATTCTAAAATAGAATGTTGGTGTTGCTTAATTCCAAAATAGAATGTTGGGAGTTCTAGAATTCCAAAATAGAATGTTGAGAGTTCTAGGATTCCAAAATAGAATGTTGGGAGTTCTAGAATGCTAAAATAGAATGTTGGTGTTGCAGAGTTCCAAAATAGAATGTTGGGAGTTCTAGAATTCCAAAATAGAATGTTGAGAGTTCTAGGATTCCAAAATAGAATGTTGCCAGTTCTAGAATTCTAAAATAGAATATTGGTGTTGCAGAATTCCAAAATAGAATTTTGGGAGTTCTAGAATTCCAAAATAGAATGTTGAGAGTTCTAAGATTCCAAAATAGAATGTTGAGAGTTCTAGGATTCCAAAATAGAATGTTGGGAGTTCTAGAATTCCAAAATAGAATGTTGGTGTTGCAGAATTCCAAAATAGAATGTTGGGAGTTCTAGAATTCCAAAATAGAATGTTGAGAGTTCTAGGATTCCAAAATAGAATGTTGGGAGTTCTAGAATGCTAAAATAGAATGTTGGTGTTGCAGAGTTCCAAAATAGAATGTTGGGAGTTCTAGAATTCCAAAATAGAATGTTGAGAGTTCTAGGATTCCAAAATAGAATGTTGCCAGTTCTAGAATTCTAAAATAGAATATTGGTGTTGCAGAATTCCAAAATAGAATGTTGGGAGTTCTAGAATTCCAAAATAGAATGTTGAGAGTTCTAGGATTCCAAAATAGAATGTTGGGAGTTCTAGAATTCTAAAATAGAATGTTAGTGTTGCAGAATTCTAAAATAGAATGTTGGGAGTTCTTGAATTCCAAAATAGAATGTTGAGAGTTCTAGGATTCCAAAATAGAATGATGATAGTTCTAGGATTCCAAAATAGAATGTTGATGTTGCAGAATTCCAAAATAGAATGTTGGGAGTTCTAGAATTCCAAAATAGAATGTTGAGAGTTCTAGGATTCCAAAATAGAATGTTGAGAGTTCTAGAATTCCAAAATAGAATGTTGAGAGTTCTAGAATTCTAAAATAGAATGTTGGTGTTGCAGAATTACAAAATAGAATGTTGGGAGTTCTAGAATTCCAAAATAGAATGTTGAGAGTTCTAGGATTCCAAAATAGAATGTTGGCAGTTCTAGAATTCTAAAATAGAATGTTGGTGTTGCTTAATTCCAAAATAGAATGTTGGGAGATCTAGAATTCCAAAATAGAATGTTGAGAGTTCTAGGATTCCAAAATAGAATGTTGGGAGTTCTAGAATGCTAAAATAGAATGTTGGTGTTGCAGAGTTCCAAAATAGAATGTTGGGAGTTCTAGAATTCCAAAATAGAATGTTGAGAGTTCTAGGATTCCAAAATAGAATGTTGCCAGTTCTAGAATTCTAAAATAGAATATTGGTGTTGCAGAATTCCAAAATAGAATTTTGGGAGTTCTAGAATTCCAAAATAGAATGTTGAGAGTTCTAAGATTCCAAAATAGAATGTTGAGAGTTCTAGGATTCCAAAATAGAATGTTGGGAGTTCTAGAATTCCAAAATAGAATGTTGGTGTTGCAGAATTCCAAAATAGAATGTTGGGAGTTCTAGAATTCCAAAATAGAATGTTGAGAGTTGTAGGATTCCAAAATAGAATGTTGGGAGTTCTAGAATGCTAAAATAGAATGTTGGTGTTGCAGAGTTCCAAAATAGAATGTTGGGAGTTCTAGAATTCAAAAATAGAATGTTGAGAGTTCTAGGATTCCAAAATAGTATGTTGCCAGTTCTAGAATTCTAAAATAGAATATTGGTGTTGCAGAATTCCAAAATAGAATGTTGGGAGTTCTAGAATTCCAAAATAGAATGTTGAGAGTTCTAGGATTCCAAAATAGAATGTTGGGAGTTCTAGAATTCTAAAATAGAATGTTAGTGTTGCAGAATTCTAAAATAGAATGTTGGGAGTTCTTGAATTCCAAAATAGAATGTTGAGAGTTCTAGGATTCCAAAATAGAATGTTGGGAGTTCTAGAATTCCAAAATAGAATGTTGATGTTGCAGAATTCCAAAATAGAATGTTGGGAGTTCTAGAATTCCAAAATAGAATGTTGAGAGTTCTAGGATTCCAAAATAGAATGTTGAGAGTTCTAGAATTCCAAATTAGAATGTGGAGAGTTCTAGAATTCTAAAATAGAATGTTGGTGTTGCAGAATTACAAAATAGAATGTTGGGAGTTCTAGAATTCCAAAATAGAATGTTGAGCGTTCTAGGATTCCAAAATAGAATGATAATAGTTCTAGGATTCCAAAATAGAATATTGGGAGTTCTAGAATTCTAAAATAGTATGTTGGTGTTGCAAAAAAAAAAATAAAAAAAAAAAATAGAATGTTGGGAGTTCTAGAATTCCAAAATAGAATGTTGGTGTTGCATAATTCCAAAATAGAATGTTGGGAGTTCTAGAATTCCAAAATAGAATGTTGAGAGTTCAAGGATTCCAAAATAGAATGTTGAGAGTTCTAGAATTCCAAAATAGAATGTTGAGAGTTCTAGGATTCCAAAATAGAATGTTGGGAGTTCTAGAATTCTAAAATAGAATGTTGGTGTTGCAGAATTCCAAAATAGAATGTTGGGAGTTCTAGAATTCCAAAATAGAATGTTGAGCATTCTAGGATTCCAAAATAGAATGATGGGAGTTCTAGAATTCTAAAATAGAATGTTAAGAATTCTAGGTTTCCAAAATAGAATGTTGGCAGTTCTAGAATTCTAAAATAGAATGTTGGTGTTGCAGAATAAAAAAAAAATGTTGGGAGTTCTAGAATTCCAAAATAGAATGTTGAGCGTTCTAGGATTCCAAAATAGAATGTTGGGAGTTCTAGAATTCTAAAATAGAATGTTGGTGTTGCAGAATTCCAAAATAGAATGTTGGGAGTTCTAGAATTCCAAAATAGAATGTTGAGAGTTCTAGGATTCCAAAATAGAATGTTGGGAGTTCTAGAATTCTAAAATAGAATGTTGGTGTTGCAGAATTACAAAATAATATGTTGGGAGTTCTAGAATTCCAAAATAGAATGTTGAGAGTTCTAGGATTGCAAAATAGAATGTTGGCAGTTCTAGAATTCTAAAATAGAATGTTGGTGTTGCAGAATTCCAACATAGAATGTTGGGAGTTCTAGAATTCCAAAATAGAATGTTGAGAGTTCTAGGATTCCAAAATAGAATGTTGAGAGTTCTAGAATTCCAAAATAGAATGTTGAGAGTTCTAGGATTCCAAAATAGAATGTTGGGAGTTCTAGAATTCTAAAATAGAATGTTGGTGTTGCAGAATTCTAAAATAGAATGTTGGGAGTTCTAGAATTCCAAAATAGAATGTTGAGCATTCTAGGATTCCAAAATAGAATGATGGGAGTTCTAGAATTCTAAAATAGAATGTTAAGAATTCTAGGTTTCCAAAATAGAATGTTGGCAGTTCTAGAATTCTAAAATAGAATGTTGGTGTTGCAGAATAAAAAAAAAAATGTTGGGAGTTCAAGAATTCCAAAATAGAATGTTGAGCGTTCTAGGATTCCAAAATAGAATGTTGGGAGTTCTAGAATTCTAAAATAGAATGTTGGTGTTGCAGAATTCCAAAATAGAATGTTGGGAGTTCTAGAATTCCAAAATAGAATGTTGAGAGTTCTAGGATTCCAAAATAGAATGTTGGGAGTTCTAGAATTCTAAAATAGAATGTTGGTGTTGCAGAATTACAAAATAATATGTTGGGAGTTCTAGAATTCCAAAATAGAATGTTGAGAGTTCTAGGATTGCAAAATAGAATGTTGGCAGTTCTAGAATTCTAAAATAGAATGTTGGTGTTGCAGAATTCCAACATAGAATGTTGGGAGTTCTAGAATTCCAAAATAGAATGTTGAGAGTTCTAGGATTCCAAAATAGAATGTTGAGAGTTCTAGAATTCCAAAATAGAATGTTGAGCATTCTAGGATTCCAAAATAGAATGTTGGCAGTTCTAGAATTCTAAAATAGAATATTGGTGTTGCAGAATAACAAAATAGAATTTTGGGAGTTCTAGAATTCCAAAATAGAATGTTGAGAGTTCTAAGATTCCAAAATAGAATGTTGAGAGTTCTAGGATTCCAAAATAGAATGTTGGGAGTTCTAGAATTCCAAAATAGAATGTTGGTGTTGCAGAATTCCAAAATAGAATGTTGGGAGTTCTAGAATTCCAAAATAGAATGTTGAGAGTTCTAGGATTCCAAAATAGAATGTTGGGAGTTCTAGAATGCTAAAATAGAATGTTGGTGTTGCAGAGTTCCAAAATAGAATGTTGGGAGTTCTAGAATTCCAAAATAGAATGTTGAGAGTTCTAGGATTCCAAAATAGAATGTTGCCAGTTCTAGAATTCTAAAATAGAATATTGGTGTTGCAGAATTCCAAAATAGAATGTTGAGAGTTCTAGGATTCCAAAATAGAATGTTGAGAGTTCTAGAATTCCAAAATAGAATGTTGAGAGTTCTAGAATTCTAAAATAGAATGTTGGTGTTGCAGAATTTCAAAATAGAATGTTGGGAGTTCTAGAATTCCAAAATAGAATGTTGAGAGTTCTAGGATTCCAAAATAGAATGTTGGCAGTTCTAGAATTCTAAAATAGAATGTTGGTGTTGCTTAATTCCAAAATAGAATGTTGGGAGTTCTAGAATTCCAAAATAGAATGTTGAGAGTTCTAGGATTCCAAAATAGAATGTTGGGAGTTCTAGAATGCTAAAATAGAATGTTGGTGTTGCAGAGTTCCAAAATAGAATGTTGGGAGTTCTAGAATTCCAAAATAGAATGTTGAGAGTTCTAGGATTCCAAAATAGAATGTTGCCAGTTCTAGAATTCTAAAATAGAATATTGGTGTTGCAGAATTCCAAAATAGAATTTTGGGAGTTCTAGAATTCCAAAATAGAATGTTGAGAGTTCTAAGATTCCAAAATAGAATGTTGAGAGTTCTAGGATTCCAAAATAGAATGTTGGGAGTTCTAGAATTCCAAAATAGAATGTTGGTGTTGCAGAATTCCAAAATAGAATGTTGGGAGTTCTAGAATTCCAAAATAGAATGTTGAGAGTTCTAGGATTCCAAAATAGAATGTTGGGAGTTCTAGAATGCTAAAATAGAATGTTGGTGTTGCAGAGTTCCAAAATAGAATGTTGGGAGTTCTAGAATTCCAAAATAGAATGTTGAGAGTTCTAGGATTCCAAAATAGAATGTTGCCAGTTCTAGAATTCTAAAATAGAATATTGGTGTTGCAGAATTCCAAAATAGAATGTTGGGAGTTCTAGAATTCCAAAATAGAATGTTGAGAGTTCTAGGATTCCAAAATAGAATGTTGGGAGTTCTAGAATTCTAAAATAGAATGTTAGTGTAGCAGAATTCTAAAATAGAATGTTGGGAGTTCTTGAATTCCAAAATAGAATGTTGAGAGTTCTAGGATTCCAAAATAGAATGATGATAGTTCTAGGATTCCAAAATAGAATGTTGATGTTGCAGAATTCCAAAATAGAATGTTGGGAGTTCTAGAATTCCAAAATAGAATGTTGAGAGTTCTAGGATTCCAAAATAGAATGTTGAGAGTTCTAGAATTCCAAAATAGAATGTTGAGAGTTCTAGAATTCTAAAATAGAATGTTGGTGTTGCAGAATTACAAAATAGAATGTTGGGAGTTCTAGAATTCCAAAATAGAATGTTGAGAGTTCTAGGATTCCAAAATAGAATGTTGGCAGTTCTAGAATTCTAAAATAGAATGTTGGTGTTGCTTAATTCCAAAATAGAATGTTGGGAGATCTAGAATTCCAAAATAGAATGTTGAGAGTTCTAGGATTCCAAAATAGAATGTTGGGAGTTCTAGAATGCTAAAATAGAATGTTGGTGTTGCAGAGTTCCAAAATAGAATGTTGGGAGTTCTAGAATTCCAAAATAGAATGTTGAGAGTTCTAGGATTGCAAAATAGAATGTTGGCAGTTCTAGAATTCTAAAATAGAATGTTGGTGTTGCAGAATTCCAACATAGAATGTTGGGAGTTCTAGAATTCCAAAATAGAATGTTGAGAGTTCTAGGATTCCAAAATAGAATGTTGAGAGTTCTAGAATTCCAAAATAGAATGTTGAGAGTTCTAGGATTCCAAAATAGAATGTTGGGAGTTCTAGAATTCTAAAATAGAATGTTGGTGTTGCAGAATTCTAAAATAGAATGTTGGGAGTTCTAGAATTCCAAAATAGAATGTTGAGCATTCTAGGATTCCAAAATAGAATGATGGGAGTTCTAGAATTCTAAAATAGAATGTTAAGAATTCTAGGTTTCCAAAATAGAATGTTGGCAGTTCTAGAATTCTAAAATAGAATGTTGGTGTTGCAGAATAAAAAAAAAAATGTTGGGAGTTCAAGAATTCCAAAATAGAATGTTGAGCGTTCTAGGATTCCAAAATAGAATGTTGGGAGTTCTAGAATTCTAAAATAGAATGTTGGTGTTGCAGAATTCCAAAATAGAATGTTGGGAGTTCTAGAATTCCAAAATAGAATGTTGAGAGTTCTAGGATTCCAAAATAGAATGTTGGGAGTTCTAGAATTCTAAAATAGAATGTTGGTGTTGCAGAATTACAAAATAATATGTTGGGAGTTCTAGAATTCCAAAATAGAATGTTGAGAGTTCTAGGATTGCAAAATAGAATGTTGGCAGTTCTAGAATTCTAAAATAGAATGTTGGTGTTGCAGAATTCCAACATAGAATGTTGGGAGTTCTAGAATTCCAAAATAGAATGTTGAGAGTTCTAGGATTCCAAAATAGAATGTTGAGAGTTCTAGAATTCCAAAATAGAATGTTGAGCATTCTAGGATTCCAAAATAGAATGTTGGCAGTTCTAGAATTCTAAAATAGAATATTGGTGTTGCAGAATAACAAAATAGAATTTTGGGAGTTCTAGAATTCCAAAATAGAATGTTGAGAGTTCTAAGATTCCAAAATAGAATGTTGAGAGTTCTAGGATTCCAAAATAGAATGTTGGGAGTTCTAGAATTCCAAAATAGAATGTTGGTGTTGCAGAATTCCAAAATAGAATGTTGGGAGTTCTAGAATTCCAAAATAGAATGTTGAGAGTTCTAGGATTCCAAAATAGAATGTTGGGAGTTCTAGAATGCTAAAATAGAATGTTGGTGTTGCAGAGTTCCAAAATAGAATGTTGGGAGTTCTAGAATTCCAAAATAGAATGTTGAGAGTTCTAGGATTCCAAAATAGAATGTTGCCAGTTCTAGAATTCTAAAATAGAATATTGGTGTTGCAGAATTCCAAAATAGAATGTTGAGAGTTCTAGGATTCCAAAATAGAATGTTGAGAGTTCTAGAATTCCAAAATAGAATGTTGAGAGTTCTAGAATTCTAAAATAGAATGTTGGTGTTGCAGAATTTCAAAATAGAATGTTGGGAGTTCTAGAATTCCAAAATAGAATGTTGAGAGTTCTAGGATTCCAAAATAGAATGTTGGCAGTTCTAGAATTCTAAAATAGAATGTTGGTGTTGCTTAATTCCAAAATAGAATGTTGGGAGTTCTAGAATTCCAAAATAGAATGTTGAGAGTTCTAGGATTCCAAAATAGAATGTTGGGAGTTCTAGAATGCTAAAATAGAATGTTGGTGTTGCAGAGTTCCAAAATAGAATGTTGGGAGTTCTAGAATTCCAAAATAGAATGTTGAGAGTTCTAGGATTCCAAAATAGAATGTTGCCAGTTCTAGAATTCTAAAATAGAATATTGGTGTTGCAGAATTCCAAAATAGAATTTTGGGAGTTCTAGAATTCCAAAATAGAATGTTGAGAGTTCTAAGATTCCAAAATAGAATGTTGAGAGTTCTAGGATTCCAAAATAGAATGTTGGGAGTTCTAGAATTCCAAAATAGAATGTTGGTGTTGCAGAATTCCAAAATAGAATGTTGGGAGTTCTAGAATTCCAAAATAGAATGTTGAGAGTTCTAGGATTCCAAAATAGAATGTTGGGAGTTCTAGAATGCTAAAATAGAATGTTGGTGTTGCAGAGTTCCAAAATAGAATGTTGGGAGTTCTAGAATTCCAAAATAGAATGTTGAGAGTTCTAGGATTCCAAAATAGAATGTTGCCAGTTCTAGAATTCTAAAATAGAATATTGGTGTTGCAGAATTCCAAAATAGAATGTTGGGAGTTCTAGAATTCCAAAATAGAATGTTGAGAGTTCTAGGATTCCAAAATAGAATGTTGGGAGTTCTAGAATTCTAAAATAGAATGTTAGTGTTGCAGAATTCTAAAATAGAATGTTGGGAGTTCTTGAATTCCAAAATAGAATGTTGAGAGTTCTAGGATTCCAAAATAGAATGATGATAGTTCTAGGATTCCAAAATAGAATGTTGATGTTGCAGAATTCCAAAATAGAATGTTGGGAGTTCTAGAATTCCAAAATAGAATGTTGAGAGTTCTAGGATTCCAAAATAGAATGTTGAGAGTTCTAGAATTCCAAAATAGAATGTTGAGAGTTCTAGAATTCTAAAATAGAATGTTGGTGTTGCAGAATTACAAAATAGAATGTTGGGAGTTCTAGAATTCCAAAATAGAATGTTGAGAGTTCTAGGATTCCAAAATAGAATGTTGGCAGTTCTAGAATTCTAAAATAGAATGTTGGTGTTGCTTAATTCCAAAATAGAATGTTGGGAGATCTAGAATTCCAAAATAGAATGTTGAGAGTTCTAGGATTCCAAAATAGAATGTTGGGAGTTCTAGAATGCTAAAATAGAATGTTGGTGTTGCAGAGTTCCAAAATAGAATGTTGGGAGTTCTAGAATTCCAAAATAGAATGTTGAGAGTTCTAGGATTCCAAAATAGAATGTTGCCAGTTCTAGAATTCTAAAATAGAATATTGGTGTTGCAGAATTCCAAAATAGAATTTTGGGAGTTCTAGAATTCCAAAATAGAATGTTGAGAGTTCTAAGATTCCAAAATAGAATGTTGAGAGTTCTAGGATTCCAAAATAGAATGTTGGGAGTTCTAGAATTCCAAAATAGAATTTTGGTGTTGCAGAATTCCAAAATAGAATGTTGGGAGTTCTAGAATTCCAAAATAGAATGTTGAGAGTTGTAGGATTCCAAAATAGAATGTTGGGAGTTCTAGAATGCTAAAATAGAATGTTGGTGTTGCAGAGTTCCAAAATAGAATGTTGGGAGTTCTAGAATTCAAAAATAGAATGTTGAGAGTTCTAGGATTCCAAAATAGTATGTTGCCAGTTCTAGAATTCTAAAATAGAATATTGGTGTTGCAGAATTCCAAAATAGAATGTTGGGAGTTCTAGAATTCCAAAATAGAATGTTGAGAGTTCTAGGATTCCAAAATAGAATGTTGGGAGTTCTAGAATTCTAAAATAGAATGTTAGTGTTGCAGAATTCTAAAATAGAATGTTGGGAGTTCTTGAATTCCAAAATAGAATGTTGAGAGTTCTAGGATTCCAAAATAGAATGTTGGGAGTTCTAGAATTCCAAAATAGAATGTTGATGTTGCAGAATTCCAAAATAGAATGTTGGGAGTTCTAGAATTCCAAAATAGAATGTTGAGAGTTCTAGGATTCCAAAATAGAATGTTGAGAGTTCTAGAATTCCAAATTAGAATGTGGAGAGTTCTAGAATTCTAAAATAGAATGTTGGTGTTGCAGAATTACAAAATAGAATGTTGGGAGTTCTAGAATTCCAAAATAGAATGTTGAGCGTTCTAGGATTCCAAAATAGAATGATGATAGTTCTAGGATTCCAAAATAGAATATTGGGAGTTCTAGAATTCTAAAATAGTATGTTGGTGTTGCAAAATAAAAAAAAAAAAAAAAATAGAATGTTGGGAGTTCTAGAATTCCAAAATAGAATGTTGGTGTTGCATAATTCCAAAATAGAATGTTGGGAGTTCTAGAATTCCAAAATAGAATGTTGAGAGTTCAAGTATTCCAAAATAGAATGTTGAGAGTTCTAGAATTCCAAAATAGAATGTTGAGAGTTCTAGGATTCCAAAATAGAATGTTGGGAGTTCTAGAATTCTAAAATAGAATGTTGGTGTTGCAGAATTCCAAAATAGAATGTTGGGAGTTCTAGAATTCCAAAATAGAATGTTGAGCATTCTAGGATTCCAAAATAGAATGATGGGAGTTCTAGAATTCTAAAATAGAATGTAAAGAATTCTAGGTTTCCAAAATAGAATGTTGGCAGTTCTAGAATTCTAAAATAGAATGTTGGTGTTGCAGAATAAAAAAAAATGTTGGGAGTTCTAGAATTCCAAAATAGAATGTTGAGCGTTCTAGGATTCCAAAATAGAATGTTGGGAGTTCTAGAATTCTAAAATAGAATGTTGGTGTTGCAGAATTCCAAAATAGAATGTTGGGAGTTCTAGAATTCCAAAATAGAATGTTGAGAGTTCTAGGATTCCAAAATAGAATGTTGGGAGTTCTAGAATTCTAAAATAGAATGTTGGTTTTGCAGAATAACAAAATAGAATGTTGGGAGTTCTAGAATTCCAAAATAGAATGTTGAGAGTTCTAGGATTCCAAAATAGAATGTTGGGAGTTCTAGAATTCCAAAATAGAATGTTGATGTTGCAGAATTCCAAAATAGAATGTTGGGAGTTCTAGAATTCCAAAATAGAATGTTGAGAGTTCTAGGATTCCAAAATAGAATGTTGGGAGTTCTAGAATGCTAAAATAGAATGTTGGTGTTGCAGAGTTCCAAAATAGAATGTTGGGAGTTCTAGAATTCCAAAATAGAATGTTGAGAGTTCTAGGATTCCAAAATAGAATGTTGCCAGTTCTAGAATTCTAAAATAGAATATTGGTGTTGCAGAATTCCAAAATAGAATGTTGGGAGTTCTAGAATTCCAAAATAGAATGTTGAGAGTTCTAGGATTCCAAAATAGAATGTTGCCAGTTCTAGAATTCTAAAATAGAATATTGGTGTTGCAGAATTCCAAAATAGAATTTTGGGAGTTCTAGAATTCCAAAATAGAATGTTGAGAGTTCTAAGATTCCAAAATAGAATGTTGAGAGTTCTAGGATTCCAAAATAGAATGTTGGGAGTTCTAGAATTCCAAAATAGAATGTTGGTGTTGCAGAATTCCAAAATAGAATGTTGGGAGTTCTAGAATTCCAAAATAGAATGTTGAGAGTTCTAGGATTCCAAAATAGAATGTTGGGAGTTCTAGAATGCTAAAATAGAATGTTGGTGTTGCAGAGTTCCAAAATAGAATGTTGGGAGTTCTAGAATTCCAAAATAGAATGTTGAGAGTTCTAGGATTCCAAAATAGAATGTTGCCAGTTCTAGAATTCTAAAATAGAATATTGGTGTTGCAGAATTCCAAAATAGAATGTTGGGAGTTCTAGAATTCCAAAATAGAATGTTGAGAGTTCTAGGATTCCAAAATAGAATGTTGGGAGTTCTAGAATTCTAAAATAGAATGTTAGTGTAGCAGAATTCTAAAATAGAATGTTGGGAGTTCTTGAATTCCAAAATAGAATGTTGAGAGTTCTAGGATTCCAAAATAGAATGATGATAGTTCTAGGATTCCAAAATAGAATGTTGATGTTGCAGAATTCCAAAATAGAATGTTGGGAGTTCTAGAATTCCAAAATAGAATGTTGAGAGTTCTAGGATTCCAAAATAGAATGTTGAGAGTTCTAGAATTCCAAAATAGAATGTTGAGAGTTCTAGAATTCTAAAATAGAATGTTGGTGTTGCAGAATTACAAAATAGAATGTTGGGAGTTCTAGAATTCCAAAATAGAATGTTGAGAGTTCTAGGATTCCAAAATAGAATGTTGGCAGTTCTAGAATTCTAAAATAGAATGTTGGTGTTGCTTAATTCCAAAATAGAATGTTGGGAGATCTAGAATTCCAAAATAGAATGTTGAGAGTTCTAGGATTCCAAAATAGAATGTTGGGAGTTCTAGAATGCTAAAATAGAATGTTGGTGTTGCAGAGTTCCAAAATAGAATGTTGGGAGTTCTAGAATTCCAAAATAGAATGTTGAGAGTTCTAGGATTGCAAAATAGAATGTTGGCAGTTCTAGAATTCTAAAATAGAATGTTGGTGTTGCAGAATTCCAACATAGAATGTTGGGAGTTCTAGAATTCCAAAATAGAATGTTGAGAGTTCTAGGATTCCAAAATAGAATGTTGAGAGTTCTAGAATTCCAAAATAGAATGTTGAGAGTTCTAGGATTCCAAAATAGAATGTTGGGAGTTCTAGAATTCTAAAATAGAATGTTGGTGTTGCAGAATTCTAAAATAGAATGTTGGGAGTTCTAGAATTCCAAAATAGAATGTTGAGCATTCTAGGATTCCAAAATAGAATGATGGGAGTTCTAGAATTCTAAAATAGAATGTTAAGAATTCTAGGTTTCCAAAATAGAATGTTGGCAGTTCTAGAATTCTAAAATAGAATGTTGGTGTTGCAGAATAAAAAAAAAAATGTTGGGAGTTCAAGAATTCCAAAATAGAATGTTGAGCGTTCTAGGATTCCAAAATAGAATGTTGGGAGTTCTAGAATTCTAAAATAGAATGTTGGTGTTGCAGAATTCCAAAATAGAATGTTGGGAGTTCTAGAATTCCAAAATAGAATGTTGAGAGTTCTAGGATTCCAAAATAGAATGTTGGGAGTTCTAGAATTCTAAAATAGAATGTTGGTGTTGCAGAATTACAAAATAATATGTTGGGAGTTCTAGAATTCCAAAATAGAATGTTGAGAGTTCTAGGATTGCAAAATAGAATGTTGGCAGTTCTAGAATTCTAAAATAGAATGTTGGTGTTGCAGAATTCCAACATAGAATGTTGGGAGTTCTAGAATTCCAAAATAGAATGTTGAGAGTTCTAGGATTCCAAAATAGAATGTTGAGAGTTCTAGAATTCCAAAATAGAATGTTGAGCATTCTAGGATTCCAAAATAGAATGTTGGCAGTTCTAGAATTCTAAAATAGAATATTGGTGTTGCAGAATAACAAAATAGAATTTTGGGAGTTCTAGAATTCCAAAATAGAATGTTGAGAGTTCTAAGATTCCAAAATAGAATGTTGAGAGTTCTAGGATTCCAAAATAGAATGTTGGGAGTTCTAGAATTCCAAAATAGAATGTTGGTGTTGCAGAATTCCAAAATAGAATGTTGGGAGTTCTAGAATTCCAAAATAGAATGTTGAGAGTTCTAGGATTCCAAAATAGAATGTTGGGAGTTCTAGAATGCTAAAATAGAATGTTGGTGTTGCAGAGTTCCAAAATAGAATGTTGGGAGTTCTAGAATTCCAAAATAGAATGTTGAGAGTTCTAGGATTCCAAAATAGAATGTTGCCAGTTCTAGAATTCTAAAATAGAATATTGGTGTTGCAGAATTCCAAAATAGAATGTTGAGAGTTCTAGGATTCCAAAATAGAATGTTGAGAGTTCTAGAATTCCAAAATAGAATGTTGAGAGTTCTAGAATTCTAAAATAGAATGTTGGTGTTGCAGAATTTCAAAATAGAATGTTGGGAGTTCTAGAATTCCAAAATAGAATGTTGAGAGTTCTAGGATTCCAAAATAGAATGTTGGCAGTTCTAGAATTCTAAAATAGAATGTTGGTGTTGCTTAATTCCAAAATAGAATGTTGGGAGTTCTAGAATTCCAAAATAGAATGTTGAGAGTTCTAGGATTCCAAAATAGAATGTTGGGAGTTCTAGAATGCTAAAATAGAATGTTGGTGTTGCAGAGTTCCAAAATAGAATGTTGGGAGTTCTAGAATTCCAAAATAGAATGTTGAGAGTTCTAGGATTCCAAAATAGAATGTTGCCAGTTCTAGAATTCTAAAATAGAATATTGGTGTTGCAGAATTCCAAAATAGAATTTTGGGAGTTCTAGAATTCCAAAATAGAATGTTGAGAGTTCTAAGATTCCAAAATAGAATGTTGAGAGTTCTAGGATTCCAAAATAGAATGTTGGGAGTTCTAGAATTCCAAAATAGAATGTTGGTGTTGCAGAATTCCAAAATAGAATGTTGGGAGTTCTAGAATTCCAAAATAGAATGTTGAGAGTTCTAGGATTCCAAAATAGAATGTTGGGAGTTCTAGAATGCTAAAATAGAATGTTGGTGTTGCAGAGTTCCAAAATAGAATGTTGGGAGTTCTAGAATTCCAAAATAGAATGTTGAGAGTTCTAGGATTCCAAAATAGAATGTTGCCAGTTCTATAATTCTAAAATAGAATATTGGTGTTGCAGAATTCCAAAATAGAATGTTGGGAGTTCTAGAATTCCAAAATAGAATGTTGAGAGTTCTAGGATTCCAAAATAGAATGTTGGGAGTTCTAGAATTCTAAAATAGAATGTTAGTGTTGCAGAATTCTAAAATAGAATGTTGGGAGTTCTTGAATTCCAAAATAGAATGTTGAGAGTTCTAGGATTCCAAAATAGAATGATGATAGTTCTAGGATTCCAAAATAGAATGTTGATGTTGCAGAATTCCAAAATAGAATGTTGGGAGTTCTAGAATTCCAAAATAGAATGTTGAGAGTTCTAGGATTCCAAAATAGAATGTTGAGAGTTCTAGAATTCCAAAATAGAATGTTGAGAGTTCTAGAATTCTAAAATAGAATGTTGGTGTTGCAGAATTACAAAATAGAATGTTGGGAGTTCTAGAATTCCAAAATAGAATGTTGAGAGTTCTAGGATTCCAAAATAGAATGTTGGCAGTTCTAGAATTCTAAAATAGAATGTTGGTGTTGCTTAATTCCAAAATAGAATGTTGGGAGATCTAGAATTCCAAAATAGAATGTTGAGAGTTCTAGGATTCCAAAATAGAATGTTGGGAGTTCTAGAATGCTAAAATAGAATGTTGGTGTTGCAGAGTTCCAAAATAGAATGTTGGGAGTTCTAGAATTCCAAAATAGAATGTTGAGAGTTCTAGGATTCCAAAATAGAATGTTGCCAGTTCTAGAATTCTAAAATAGAATATTGGTGTTGCAGAATTCCAAAATAGAATTTTGGGAGTTCTAGAATTCCAAAATAGAATGTTGAGAGTTCTAAGATTCCAAAATAGAATGTTGAGAGTTCTAGGATTCCAAAATAGAATGTTGGGAGTTC